>NC_136516.1:40435514-40473014 GCF_053919585.1 Euprymna scolopes | reverse complement strand
GTATCTACCAAATTACTCAGCCAATTTTTGGTTTAATCATTTGACATTTTACACAAAGGGTATCTAGAGATAGGGCAACCTTTTTAATCGGTTTGAGTCGAAAATTTGATCTACCAAGGGGTCAAAGTTTAAAAGATTTGACCTTTCTGGTGTCTACCAAACTACTTTGCCAAGTTTTGATCGAAATATTTGAAATTTTACATAAAGGATATTCAGACATGTGGCAAGCATTTTAATAAGTTTTGGAGCATAAACTTTTCTGCCAAAAGGTCAAAGTTGAAAGAGTTCACCTTTGCAGATTCTACCAAATTTCCTCGCCAATTTTGGCTCCAAACTTGAAATTTTAGATGTAGGTAACTTGGACATGGGTAATTTTTTTTTGTTTTGCTTTAAAACCAAAATAACAAATGTTAAGGGGTCAAAATTGGGGTAAAAGATTTTAAAAAATTACTACTGCGGTCTCTACGAAATTAGTCAGACAGTTTTTGGTCTAAACATTTGAAATCTTACATAAAGTGTATTCACACGTACGGCAAGTTATGAACAGTAAATAGGGCCCGAGAAAAGCCGGACTGAATTGCTATTGTATATATATATATATATATATATATATATATATATATATATATATATATATATATATATATATATATATATATATATAGCTTTAAGTAAAAGAGAAGAGATCAAGATCAATTCCACAAAAGAAGACTTATCCGGATAATGCCAAGCTCAACAATAATTATTGGAGCTTATACAATAGGACAACAAGAGAATGGAATGAAGACACAAAACTATATATTGGTAGATATAGAGTGGATCATTTATTGAATAATGGAATACAGGCAAAATTTGTATAAGCTCCAATAATTATTGTTGAGCTTGGCATTATCCGGATAAGTCTCCTTTTGTGGAATTGATCTTCATCTTTTCTCTTTTACTTAAAGCTATTATAAGCTCCCTCTTGGTTGAACTTCATTTGACTTTTCCAGATATGTTTAATAAGGAATACATCCCCCTCTCATCCAAAAACATCCCTACCCCATCTCTAAATTAATAGCAGCTATCAATAAATTCATAATAAACGTTAGATGGGAAGCATACCATCATGACCTTAACATGAGTTTAAAACAAAACCGATTGGGAACCCCTAAAGAAACCCTCCCTCCCTCCCTCCCTCGTTCCAAAGTAATTTAGAAAATCCCCCTCTGCCAATAAATAGTATCTCCCGACAGGGGGAGCAGGAGAGAATGGCGGCGAAATATTATGGACTAAAATCAAATCAATTCCCTAAAGCTAATGAACATTTAGAAGAATTTGAAAACGAACTAATTAATCTAATCCAGAAAATAAAATGTAAGAAACCTAATAACATCCACACTCGATAGTTAATAAAATAAACGGCTTAGCGCATAAAGTTAAGAAGGGGTCAGAACTATTTGTTCCCGCTGATAAACAAAAAACTATTACAAATTAAACTACCAAGCTTACGAGAGTCTAATATATAAGAGCTTAGGAAATCATATAAGGAAGTACCACAAAACTCAACACAAATATCAACAACCAAGCCAAGAACCTACTCACTAGCATGAACCTGAGTAACCACACAGAAATCTTCATTCCAGCTACCCCAAGATTCACCCTAAAGGACCATAAACCTAACTTCAACAGCAACCCCTGTATCAGGCTAATCTGCCCCGCTAAATCAGACCTAGGAAGAATAAGTAAAAACATATTAGATAGAATAATCCTACTAGCAAGAAAAACTTTAATACAATTTGATAATAAATTGTGGACTAGAAAAGACACCCCTGATCAATTCGACATAGTGATGAGTGCAGCAGACTCGACACAAGTAACGGATTTGGTAGGAATCTACCTATTAAATGAGCTTAAACCCAGATTCAACAACAGCGACCTACAAGGAGGCCTGTATAGGGACGACGCTCTATTAGTAACTGGGGCTAGACCCAGAATGTACAATACGATCATAATCAAACTAAGAGAATTTTTTAAAAGTTTCGGCTTTAATATAACAGTAGAAAATGAAAAAGACACCTCAAACGTCTTAGACGTAACATTAAACCTAAAGGAATAAACATACTACCCCTACCACAAACCAAATTTGTCGCTACACTATGTCCACAAATTCTTCAATCACCCCAGATCCGTCATTAAGGCAATCCCTTCCTCGGTGTCCAAAAGAATATCTAATCTCTCTGCAAACCATGAAATTTTCAACGAAAGCTCCGCCTTTTATAACAACGCACTAGCAAACTCTGGATACAAAGACGCAATTAAATATGATACGAATAATGCTGAAAAAATATCCAGCCCCCTAGAGATAGTGACACACAACATGACTAAACGCAAATCTAGGCAAAAAAAAATAAGGCAAAGTCGAATTATAAGTATCATATGCCAAATACTCCTAACAATGAAAAGCTCACACAAGTTTAACAAACACCCCATAAAAACGGATCAGAAGAAAGTCCAATATTTGGTTCAACCCCCCCCTATAATAATAACGTCCAAACTAATATCCCAAAAGAATTCTTTAAGTTAGTAGAAGATTATTTCAAGTATCCTCACATATACAGTACGATCCTAAATAAAAACTCTATAAAACTATCCTTCTCAACTATGCCTAAGAAAATAGAATCAGCGCAGAAAATAATTAATAGCAACCATAGTCTATCCCAAGCAAACTGCAATTGCAACGACCCAACCAACTGCCCACTGGAGAATGACTGTGTACACTCAGACTCATATATTCATGTACAGTAACAAAACTCCCGCCTAATACGACAACTAATAACCTGACAGTCCAAACCTATAGTACCAGTTATACCGGAGAAAATCCACATAACCCAATAAGCAATAGTACACAATCTGAACAACACAGCAGATAGGTATAAGCTCCGCAGAACCTGAACATAGAAACTCAGGCTACCCCCAGATAAATGAAGAACCTCTAGATACACCACACACAAGCCCCATAATACATACCTACATAGGATTATCCTCCTTCCCGATAAAGGCCAGAATTGCAAACCATCTACAATCATTCTCAAAGGATAACCCTAAAACAAAAACTACCCTATCTAACCTAGTCAGAAACCTGAAACAAAACAAAATAGGCTTTACATTAAAATGGAAAATAATAAGAAAATCCAAGTCATACAGCCCAGGATCTAAATACTGCATCATATGTAACACAGGGGTGGTCGAGATTATAACGGCGCCTAAAAAATTAAACATCCTCAATTCAAAACAAGAGATAATTTGCAATTGCAGGTACAAGAGAAAGTTCAAATACGTAAATGCAATTAACCCCACTGAAAATGCACCACCGGACAGGAACTGGATTATTGCGCTTCCTCGACATCCATAAAATGCAACAATATCCATCACTAACCATTTCCCCTAGTATAGAACAATTGGACAACACCCAAAACTAAAAAAAAAATTTTTTTAACCACCTATAATCTCCCACGATCTGAAAAAATCGCCATAAAAAACTTCAACCCTTTAATATAAAATATAAGCACACCTTCTGAACACACAACCTTTACATAATTTTAAATAAATTTCCAACCTAGAATATCCTTCATCTTGGCAATGCCATATTAACAATATATCAGCCTAAATCATAAACCCATAAACAACTTTATCTAACAAACCCCACCCCCGTAAACATGTACGCTTAATACCACCTGTTAAACTGCAACCAAATCACCAATTAGCACTAGATGCAACGAGAATATAACCTAAACAATATAAAACGCAGGCCCAATGAAAAACCTCACAGGGCTAAAAACTTAAAACGTAAATTTAGAACTATCTATCCACCACCCCTAAACCCCACTGGCGAGGCCCCCCAATAAGAAACTACTTAAAAATCAGCGTATTTGATTTACATTAAACCCTCCGCCCAGTAGTATCACATTAAAACTTTTAAATGTACCAAAAATAAAACCTAAGAAAAGCTCCCTCCCGATTCTACCCAACCCACCCCCGTCACCTATACAGACATATCCCCATCCCTATCCTACCCTCTCTGACTACCGGCAATGCGTTCCACCCACATGCTAACCCCTACTGATAATATAACCTAGATTTGAACACAGTTGAACTACTTCAGCATTAGACAATGTCCATCACAAGAGCCTCCGCCGAAAAAATACAGTTTTTCGCCAGCCAAATTAGGAGGAATAAAAATCACCAGACAAAAACATCCACGAAAGACCAACCCCAAAAAAAACATTTGGAGAAATATGGAAATTTAAAGAACTGCTATAAACTATACTTTTGGATCTCTTGGAGATTAATACTACTACATAAGCAGTTATGGCGATTCGATGGACATGTACCTCGTGTTCATAAACGAAAAAGTATGTATTCAAATTTCTAGGCCTGGCCTGCCTATATAAACAGAAATTTGATAGCCTTCTAATCGAACTTCGGGATATTTGAAATTTTTAAATTGAGGTTTGAAATTTACCGTTCCCAGTGAAGCAATCCTTTAATTTAAACCCACGGGCCTTGTTCACCGAGCATTTACACTTTCCCGGCTTGTTATACATCAATTTTTTTTTAATACGGATATATGTATGTGTATGCGTATATAGTATGCATATATATACTCTCTATTTTACTTTATTTATACGATTCCAATCACCCCTCACCCCTAAACCCCATTTCCTGGTATTTTAACCCCCCTCCCACCTGTCTGTATCCTTTTCTTTTACGCACTCCTAATAATTTAATATTAACAGTACTTACATTATTATTATTGGTAATTATTGTGGCGATGTTGTGTAATGTTTAAATTTAATGTTTACTTTTAATTTTGCCTTTATTTTTATTTTATTTATTTTATCCTATTCTTCTTAATATTACATTTTTTTTTCATATTTAATTTTTTCATATTTAATTTTACATCTAATTTATGTCCAACCTTATTATTACTACTATTATTATAATTTTCATTACTATTATCTTTCGTACTATTATAATTACCCTACTATTATTTGGTATTTATTTAAATGCTGCCCACATCAGCATTATTTCGCACAAGGCCTGGAAAGTGGGATACCTGCAGGCTCCCCTAAAGGAGGGGCACTCCTGCAATTCTAAAAATTGCCCGAGTAACCCCGTCGGCATTCCCCGGTTGGGGCGCCTCAGGCAGCAAGCAATAAACTTGCCCCACCGGAAAGCCCGGTGGCAAGGCCTGGGAGGGTGGACCTCCTAGGTATTACCCAGGCGGTGTACCTCAGTCCAACAGGTGCTGGGCCGGTTCCCGGCCCCTCACCTGTTGGGCTGAGTGTCAAGTGACGAATCCTTGACATGTACTACCCTGTCTCCATGCAGCCGAGGCCGCTAGGAGACATCCCATCATCATGTTTTATCACTCTCATAAGTAACTATGGTTCCCTTACTCCCCCATTTTAACATTAATATGTATATTTAACCTTTTACATCAAGTTATTCGCACTCATAGTCATTGCCACCCTAATCTCCAACTCCCCCTTATGATCATACTCCATATATCATAACAGTAGAAACTTATAAATATATTGCAACATATTACCTTCCAGTTTTACAACCTTACATAACCTTCCCCCCCACTCCATAGAAAATAGTCACCCCATAAACCGTTAAAATAAATCACCACACAGAAGCAATACACCCTCTATTCAACCATAACACATTTACCCCTTAATCTCAATACAATGTCTAAGACAATTTATATTCTTATATATCATACTATATATAATAAGCTTCTCCTTATTCATTTAGAATTCATTAAAGCTTCACCCAACACTCTATAATTCCTCTTAATCTTTTTCATCCCTAACGAACCTTACGCTAGACGCCACATCCCCACCATGCTACCTAGCACCTTCTCTACTCTTCTGATGAGAAGCGTTAGGCTTCGAAATGCCCTGGTATAAAGAGTCCGTTCTATCCCCAAAATTTTGCCTGTATTCAATTATTTAATAAATGATCCATTCTATATCTACCTATATATAGTTTTGTGTCTTCATTCCATTCTCTTGTTGTCCTATATATATATATATATATATATATATATTAAAATTAAACGTGAAAAATTCTGTTTTCAAATCATGTCATTTCAATTTAAGATATATAGTTCAGTAGATATAAAGTCTTAAAATGTGTCAAAGACTTCTGGAACACCCAGTGTATACATACATACATACATACATACATACATACATACATACATATAAATATATAGGCCCTGGATATGACCTTAAACTATATCCAGTGGTGAGGCCCCAGCTTGTGGGCTTTGAGGAGTGTGGAGCCACCCTTTAATTACCATTGTTCCCAGGTCCACTCTGACCCGGAGTTGTAGTACCTGTTAGGGTCCCAACTATGGGTTTAATAGAAAGCGACGTGAAAACAACAAATATATTCTATTAAAAAAAAATTTTCTTCAAAATATTTGGATTCGGCATTAAATAACCCGAAAAAGGTTGATATGCCGTATAACAAAAACAACCAACCAACCAACAGAAATATATATATATATATATATATATATATATATATATATATATATATATATATATATATATATATGCACACACACACAGATAGATAGATAGATAGATAGATAGATAGCAATAAGGAATAAGTTTATTTTTTCTATTCGTTTGCAAATCTATTTTGTCTCATTTACACATTATTATTTAGGCTAAATCTGTGACCTATCATAGTAAATTAGATTGTACGCCCTCTTCATACTCAATATGCCTGCTAGTTATATGCTAATAGTACGGTTCATGGAATAGTTTATTTATTCATGCAGAATTCACTCATCTTTCTTTTGAGTTTGACTTGTTTTTTAAAAGAAGGATTGAAATGTTCTTTCTTATGTGTCTTTCTTATGTGAGAAATGACTGATTCTTCAATAATTTAGTCGTTTTTAATAATCATCAGTCGTTGGCAACCATCGGCTTAGTTTTGTAACGTTAATTTCCGTTTTCCTTCTAACTTGGTTAGGATCCTTTCTCTAATTTATGCGTTTTTCAAGAATACAAAACCTTGCATGAGTATTAAACATTCACACTTATCCGTTTCAAGTTCAGGAAGTTTAAAATTGTTACAGTGTTTATAAACGATTGGTGTGAACATAAAAATATCGTCGGTGCCATTTCTGGCTAAGTTTAGACATTCCCACCTTTCATTGAGTATGAAAATTTGCTAAATAGTTCTGTTAAAAGTTTGACATCTTCAGTAAAAGTCAACTGGCTTTTTTCAGGGGAAAAATATAGTTCAGATTCGGTGGTCTCTGATATTCGCACTAGTAAGTGAACTTTTTTTAGAGTTTGCTCATTTTTTTTTTTCAGTTTATTTTATGTTCGCAGCTTCTGACATATGAAGCGAAGATGTTATCTTCGTCTGAAGAATAATGGAAATTGACAATCACACTCCAAAAAGCATTTTGTTAAAAAACATTTTGATATACAAAATATTATACATAAAATATTATATATATAAATATTTTTACAAAATGGTAATAATAATTCTTCAAATTGTTGCTGCTGTTGTAGTAGTCTTTACTCGACACTGAAATCCATTAAATATTTCCTGTTGCAAGGAAACCAATAAAAGAGTTGAATCGTGAAACTGTGTTTCATAATCGATCGGCTACAATGCACGTAGCGTGTATTACTATATTTATGACGCCGAATCATAGTGGTTCATGAAATATTCTCTCTTACCAGGAAGACAATAAAATAGTTGAACCATGAAATTGTTGAAGATGTTATTAAAAATTGCAAGAAGAAATTGTAAGCTGGCAGAAACAGATAGAGTTGCTGGCATATCCTTTTTGCGTGTCTATATTTCATCATCATATTCTGTTTTTTTTTTATTACATTTTTACCCCAAACAAGGCACGTTGCCACTTTCATGTAGGGGGCTATTATCAGGGACTTAAGTTGCAGGGGTTCTATGTAGGGAGTTTAGCAGCAAGATGTCTGTTCACATTACACTTGAACTTCTGCATGTCATTACAGTTGAGGAAGCAGGAAACCGGAAGAGAATCTCAAAATCTTATGGGCAAGAAGCTATTAGAGTAAAAGGTTTTCTTATATCTAGAGATTTTAACTCTGTAGAGGTGGGACTTCGCTGCTTGTCGGGTTTGTCGGGGTATTTTCGTCGAGGGGATACAAGGGCTTGTAGTTCATCAGCGCATCCACCATTGAAATATTTGTAAAACAGGCAGAGGGATGCAACATTAGGTCGGTGGGACAGGGGCTGAAGTTTGGATGACAGTTCGGGACCTATTAGGTTGGCTACTCTCTTTTGGACCCTGACCAGGCGCGAGAGACTAGTAGCAGACGTACCAGCCCAAATGCTACATCAGTACTCCATACACGGGTGACTTGTGAATTTGTAGCGGTACAGGATACTTTCAGGCGTAAATAAATTTCTAGCACGATAGAGAGAGCCCGCCTTCTTTGCAGCAGCCTTAGCAATAATCTCGATGTATCTGTTCCAACTCATTTTTCCTGTGAACGTTAAGCCAAAGAGCTTGAACGAAGTGTTCTTAGGTAAAGTATCTCTAACCATAGCTATTCGTGGTTGGTAAGGTTTCATGTAATTATTAAAAGTAACGAGCTTTGTTTTGAGAGCGTTGAACTTTACCGTCTATTTTTTACCCTATTCCGCTACAGAATGAAGTTCTTCCTCTAGGTTTTCGGCCATTAAACATCCGTTTGACATTCTGGCATGCGTTAAACAACTTTTAACGATTGGATTTCATACTAACCTATCTCTGGCTGGGTCTTTATTTATCCTTCTTTCTCTCATGTCCATTCTAAACACTTCTTCCCACGTTATCCTTGGCCTTTCCCTATAGGGTTCAGATTTAACCTTCCTTTGGGGTCCTCAGATCTAAGCTTGCCTTTAAGATTCGCATCATACATCCATTCTCATATCATTTTTCTCCATGCAACACATGTCCTCAACCCTCACTGATCAGGTTTCATTTCCATACATCATGTTACAATGAAAAAATAAGATGACACACTGTATCTAGTTTACGGGAAACTACGCAACACCTGTGCATTAATCACTACTTTCATTATATAAAGGTCAAATATTTTTAGACTATCGTCAGATTTCCTACGCCCATCAGGATTACCATGGCTTTTGTACGTATTCTGCATCCAATCTTTTATCCGCTAAAAGCTTGTCACACCTATCAATTTTCTGTCCTCTCTCCTTATCCCTGCTGTCCGTACGGCAAGAGCAATGATTAATATCATCTTTTGTTTGTCCATGAAGACAATGCCAGGCATTCCGACGTTCCAGTAATTGAATACGCATCGTAGCATTTTAGAATTTTTATATTCGCGAAAAGTAATCATTTTTAATGTTTTGGGGTTTGTTTGTTTTTATAGTGAAAGCATTAAATACCTCCAAGTATTTATTCATGATGCTTGGATTGGTTCTTTTATTTTACAGCATATTTACACGTCCGCCTAACATTCGAAAGCAACGGAAATTGGAACAAATACATTGCGAACACGGCCAAGCTGCTAGAAAGAGGTTGAGCGCTTTGTACTGTGCTATAAAATTACGCACATGAGGTAGCATCTTATACATTTACAGAGCCACAATTCGCTTATGCAAAGAGTACTGTTGCCGCATCTGGGCTGCTGCATTTACCACTATCTTTTTTTATTATTATTTTTAAACAGTGATTAATAAAAAGCACCTCCAATCTAATACGTCCTGCACTGTCTGTCAAGCTCTAATATCTGTCTCATCGCCGGAATGTCGCACCCGGTGCATGTTTAACAAATACAGAACGTGCTTTGACGAATTCGTAGCACTGTGCACCCTCGACGTAAATACCCCCGACTAACCCGAAAAGCAGCAAAATCTCACCTCTTCATTGGTGAGATCCCTAGATATCAGAAAGTTTTCTACTTCTCTTGTTTATTCTCCTGAACTGCTAAACTTTGGAATTTCCTCCCTGTTTCTTGCTTCACTGTCCGTACAATCTTGTAGAAGTTTAAATTTAACGAAGACAGACATCTTGTTGCTCAACTTCCTACTTTGTGCCCTTTTTTACACGTTCCAAATTAGAAGACCCTAACGTTCCAAACTTTGTTTGAGGTGCAGAAAAGTATATATATATATATATATATATATATATATATATATATATATATATATATATATAAGTGTTAGGACGATTAATCGTAATTTTAATCAGAATATATATATATATATATATATATATATATATATATATACATAGTCATGAAACAACCACGTCGCTTCAGCGACTATTGTTGCTACTAATTCACTGCTGTCGAGAAAAGAAAAATAACAAATGAAATAGAGAGAATGGGAGCATGAAAGGGGTATAATTGGGAGTATTTTATTGAAAGCAGACGAGTGCTGTACATTGTTATTTCATATGTGTTTATGGGGGCAAAAAAAATAAGACTGAAATTAAACAATGAACAAGTGAATTTATTGGAAGCCAGGAAAAATCATGGATTACAATAGAAAAATGCGAGCATGAAAAGTAATATGGTTAAGCTTAAACATGGAAAAGTAAAGGACTAGATGTTAAAACTAGAAAAAAAGGAAAAAATATTCTAATAAAAAATAAATTTATAAATTAAAATATTGCAGCATCAAGAATTTTAAAATTCGATTTAACATTATATAATCAATTCTTAATGCTGCAAAATTTTAAGTTATAAATTTATTATATTTGTACTAGAATATCTTGTCCTTTTCTTTTCCAGTTTTAACAACTAGTCCTTTACTTTTCCATGTTTAATCTTAACCATTTCATTTCATGCTCGCAATTTTTTTTTATTTTAATAGATATAACTAGCGGGGGGACGCTTGACTTCACCCGGTCGTAAAATACGCCTAAATATGATATTTTAAGTTGTCCGCATTTTGTACATATTATAATAAAGTCGTGATTTCAAAACTAAAGAAGTATTTGAGTGTCATCAGAAAGACTCGAAACCGAAAGCAAAACTGTAGCATTCAAAGCTGGTGACGTTACCACTGGTCAACGACTTTTCAATTTTTACCCCTTTTTGACCACTTAAAACTATTTTACCCGGTTAAAGACCCATGGAAGAACGGTCCATAAAAAAAAGAATCAATTAATGCCCCTAGCGCCGTTTTGCGACTTTTAGTTTCGGAAGAGATAGAGCTTGAAAATATGGAGACGGACAGACAGACATAGTGCCTTTTATATATTGGACTAGCGGGGGTGGGGGAACTCGGCTTTGCCCGGTCGTAAAATACGCTTAAATATGATATTTTAATTTGTCTAGATTTTGTATTAATTATTATAGAGCCGTGATTTCCAAAGTAAAAAAAAAAAAGTGTTTGGGTGGCAACAGCTAGAATCGAAACCGAAAGAAAAACTATAGCGTTCAAAGCTGATGACGTACGACGGCACCGACATAACACGCATATGAACTGATTAAAAATAAACTAAGATGAATGTACAAAATGTACAACGATTTTTTCAATTTTTATCTCTTTTTGGCCCTCTCAAAACTATTTTAACTGGCTAAAGACCTTTAAAAGAACTGCCGATAAAAATCCAATTATTTGAGGACCCCTGGCGCCACTCTGCGACTTTTAGTTTCAGAAGGAATAGAATTTGAAAATATAGAGACAGCCAGACATAGTGCCCATTATATATTAGACTAGCGGGCGGGGGGGGGGGGCTTTGTCACGTCGTAAAATACGCTTAAATATGATATTTTAATTTGTGCAGATTGCGGATATATTATTATAGAGTCGTGATTTCAAAAGTAAAAAAAAAAAAGTATTTGGGTGCCATCAACTAGAATCGAAACCGAAACCGTAGCATTCAAAGCTATCGACTTTACAATTACACTAACTTGAAACGGACATGAATTGATTAAAACTAAGTTAAGATGACTGTATAAAATATATAACGATTTTTTCAATTCCGCCCCATTTTTGACTCTTTAAAAACTATTTTAACCTGCTTAAGACTCGTAAAAACAAACGAACCATAAAAAAAACAATCATTTGAGGTCTCTTGCGCAGCTCTGCGAATTTTAGTTTTGGAAGAGCGAGAATTTGAAAATATGGAGACAGATTTATTTAAAACTAGCAGACCGCCCAGCGTTGCCCAGTCGTAAAATACGCATAAATATTATATTTTAATTCATACAGAAACCAAGACATGTGCATGCGAGTATTATGTTTTTGTTTTGTTTTGTTTTTTTCTAAACAGTTCATATCTTGTAAGTAAAAAAGAATACTCGAGCGGAGATCGAAAAAAAAAAAAAAAAACTAAAGACAGTGAGTCAAGTACGACAACCGCTAGGCCAGCTTGACAGGTTCTTTTAAAAGTGATTCCAAACCAATTTCTTAACATAATCTGTGATGTGAACGATTCACGCATGTGCAGTCATGAAAGAGTTTACAAAAAAAATTAAAATCCAATGACCCCTACGTACCAATTTTTCAGTGTTGACCCTTAGCAGCTCTTTGTTTCCAGATGTTAACCGATTAAAAAGTTTTCCACGTGTCTGAATACCCTATATACAATATTTCAAGTGTGTAGATCAAACAGTCGTTGAATATATAGGTTGTGGTGTGTCCTCACACGAACATTCTCATTTTTATAGATATATAGATATAAAAGTGAGAATGTGTATGAGAGGGCACTTAGTTTATATACTCAACGAATTTTTTATCTACAGACATGAATTTTGGTATATATAGTATTCAGAGATGTAGAAAACATTTTAATCGATTTTCATCCGAAAAAAGGGGCTTGCACGGGGTCAATATTGAAAAAATTGGTACATGGGGGGGGGGGCTCATCTGATTTTTTTATGTTTACTGTCTGTCTGTGTGTGTATGTGTCTGTGTGTGTCTGTCTGTGTCTGTCTGTGTGTGTCTGTCTCTGTATGTGTGTCTGTCTCTATGTGTGTATCTGTCTGTCTGTGTCTGTCTGTGTCTGTGTTTGTCTGTGTCTGTGTGTGTGTCTGTCTGTGTGTGTCTGTCTGTGTCTGTCTATGTGTCTGTGTGCGTGTCTGTCTGTGTCTGTCTGTGTGTATATCTGTCTGGCTGTGTATGTCTGTGTCTGTGTGTGTATGTCTCTGTCTGTGTCTGTGTGTATGTGTCTGTCTGTGTCTGTGTGTCTGTCTGTATGTCTGTCTGTGTCTGTGTGTGTCTGCCTGTGTGTGTCTCTGTCTGTCTGTGTCTGTCTGTCTGTGTATGCGTCTGTCTATGTGCATGTGTGTCTGTCTGTCTGTGTATTTCTGTGTGTGTGATAATCCGTGAATGACAAACAGCGACGATACAAAGCAATTACTACAGACGCCTTTTTTTTTAAATACGGGAAAATACTTACCCTTTTTCGTGTATATAACCTTAGATCCCTGCTTCACATGTTCGTCTTCATCGATCCAATATTGATCCGTTGCTTCGATCCGCTTTCCGCTTGAAGCCCAGATGAATTTTCCCTTATTTAAAGGGTCGACCACCGCATCTGTGAACCACTGGTTCCTTTCAAAAGAGACGAAAATAGATCAAATATGCATGTGCTCATACTTTGCTCACTACAAAGAACAGTTATGTCAGCACTCAATTGAAGCCAATTAATCCGAGAGGATTTGGAATATTTGTATTTTGTGTCTCTTGAGGCGTTTTGGTGTAACGATATTAGACATTGCTATGAGATAAAAAAAAAAAAAATACTGTTCAAAACTGTATTTTTTACATAAGGCCAAATTAATGCGAAAAATTGGAAGTTTTTTTAGAAATTAAAAATTAAAATTAGCTACATGTATGATAGGACGTCCTGGACAGGAAGCGCGAAGTGAGACGTGGCGAAGAAGATATCAAAATCTTGCTCTTTTCTCAAACAACATGCTTGACGTCAGACGTCATTTTAGAAGCCTTGTCTTTGTATCCGTCCCTCGAGAGATTATATGAAAAGGGGAACAGAATTATACATAAATTATTTATATGCTGTGGACTTACAGAGAAAAATAAATACAGAGTAATGCAAATAACTTGAAATAATTTATAGGTAACACATATATATATATGTGTGTGTGTATGTGTGTACATTTCTCTACCAAAGTACTCTGTATATATACATATATATATATATATATATATATATATATATATATATATATACAGAGTACTTTGGTAGTACTTTGGTAGAGAAATGTACACACATACGCACTAAAACACACAATTTCCCTTTCGTAGATATATAGAAATAAAACTGACGACACTTAGTTTATATACGTAACGAATTTTTGGTCTTCAGACTTGAACTCTTGGTACATAGAGTATTCCGACATGTGGAAAATATTTTAATCGATTTTCATCAGAAAATAAAGCTGGTGCAGGGTCAATATTGAAAAATGTGGTACGTATGAGTCATTAGATTTTTATGTGTATTAACTGTCTCACGAATGTGCATCTGTGAATAGTTTACATTGCAGATTCCTTAGGTATAATAAGTAAGTATATATGTTAGGTATAATAAGTAGGTATACATCTATATATATATACTAGCTGAAGTACCCGGCGTTGCCAGGTTGTATTTGATATATTTGAATATTCCGTCCTCATACACAATTATCTTATTAATCAACCAATCATTAATTAATAATGTCTTCTTTTTCCACATTCCCCATAAGGTAGGAGTGGTAGAGAATGGATTAGGAGAGAGAGAGAGAGAGAGAGAGAGAGGGGGGATGGAGGTGTGCAAATTATATTGAGACACGTTGACCGGAAGTCAGGGTCAGCTGATCGGATTGCGTGTGAGTCACGTGATCAGGTTAGCTGAATCGTGGAGACTGGGTTTAGACTTAGAAGAGGACGGACGGCTTCACCATTGCCTCCTCCTCTTCATTGGGGGGGGGCGCTGACGTGTGTAGAACAGAACAACACAGGCCAGAGATTCACTTTCCATCCTCTGCGAGACATCTGGAAAGTTAAATAAAAATCTATAAAACAAATTCATCATGTTGGAGTGAATGAATATTCGTCTAAAATCAAGTACCGTCTCCCCTCCAAGACACGAGATGTTCTAGATGGACCATCATCCAAGACGCAGAAGGTATGTTGAAAAATACATATACTACACACACACACACACACACACAACGGCATATGAACAAATAGACAGGACCACTAGACGGTCACACACAACGTTAAGTCTGACTAGACGATCACACACGATCCCCTTTATGATTCGTTTCCTTTATGATAACAGGAGTAGTAGGTGCGTATTATTGTATAGAACTCTCACCGGTATCCCTAATGCTCCTTTCTAGTTTAATCTTTTATCTTCTAGTACTTCTTCTTTTAAAATATGATGTAAGAATTGTAGTTATTATTTTATATATCTTATCTGCATATCTTAAAACTGTTAAATCTTATTTTGTTTTAACTCTTTGATGTATATATATATAATGATGACATTAGTAACCTTTTCTGTTAATGAAATAATAAAAATATAGTTTCCAGCAGTGCATACCTTAACAATACCTGTAGTATTAATTTTGAAGAACATCTACATAAAGAACATTTGGAGTCTGACTTCTAACAGGTGTATTAATGTAAAGTGTTATGGAATTCCAATGCGTGAGCAACCAACATAAAACTGGCCATGAGAAAAGCAAAGTGTCTGAAGATTAAGTTCAACAACTTTGAGCTTTATTTATTGACATCGCAAAACTAAATTTTATTGCGAATTGTAAACACTTGAACTGAAATGGCAGAAGGAATAATGGTAATCTGAGGATTGACTACAGTTTCACCTTCAAAATGTCCAGTTATTATAATGGCTTCCAGAAGATTGTAGTGTTAATCGTGTATCATTACACTCTTTCTTAATAATATAATTGGAGCTCCTTCTTTTAATATCGTGTTATACTGTTGCATTCCAGGCGATTGTAGTGAACGTTGGATTCCAGGCAGGAAATTGTACTATCTTCATTAATATCACAATCAATGGATTGATAACTCTCGCAAAAGATTATAATTGATCATATCAACAGCATCATTACAAGGGGCCAATATTGCTCTCTCACGAAGTCATCTAACATTGCGGAAATTTTGAGCAATGTCTAGAAAACCCTTAGTCACCAGGTCACTAATTAAATTCACCGTCTAGCAACATAGTAATTTGTGCAATTAAAGATCTGTATTCAATGTTATTGAACCAGGGCCAATGAAAACGAGGTATTTGAAAAAGTGCTGCAGACTGACAATCAAATAAATGTATTCTCATAATGATATTCTCCAAACTGAAAACGAAAATATGGTTACCACGCAGTATTGCAGAAGTGCCGGATTTTCAGATCACGTTTTAAATGGAAAGAAAGAATTCGGGACAGAATCAAATGTTAGGTTCCAAAAATTTGTTTGATAGATAAACCACTCATTAAATGGTCTAGACTCCATTCACCAAGTGACAATACGACAGCAGTATTTTTTTTACATAGAAGTCACCGCTTATCAAGACCCAGAGGACACCTGAGGATAATGGTTAATGGGTGTACAATAGTCAATGTCCGTTTGACATTTATACGTTTGACAGTTCTGTAAATGGGAGTGTTTCTATAACATTTCTTTCCCTATTTTTGAGATGATGATTTTCACAAAGTTCAAAGGTGCCCGGGTGTTTGGGTGTGTGTGTTGAGCAAAAAAAAGAGAATGTGGTAGTAGTAAGGCAGGCTCGAACCCGTACAGCAAAGGAGGAAAAGAACGGGGAAAAAAGCTGACGTCTTTGCTGTTACGACCACCGCCAAACCGGAAACGACATAGGTTTTAATGAAGGCTAGACACACGAAAAATGAGGATGACTTCCGAAAATATCGGCGAGAAAAGCGACTCCCCCGGGAGAAAAGTGCACAGTTAAAGGTGAAAATATTAATGTTTTTAGTCAATTTTTCGATATTTGTCGTCTGAAAGGTCGAACTTCAAAACGATACTGATCTTTGTAAAATCCGTCGGCGCTGTCGAAAGTTTTAGGCAGATATACAAACATACATACATACATACATTTATATATTAGTAACTAAACATTTTCGACCCAAGCTGATTAAAAAGCTTGCACTATCTCTGAATACCCTTTATGTAAAATTTCAAATGTTTAGACAAGAAATTTTCTGAGTAATTTTGTAGAGACCGCAGAGGTTTTTTTTTAACTTCGACTCCTATTATGACCCCTTAACATTTATTGTTTTGGGCTCAAATCAAGTTATTAAATTTATCCATGTCCAAGGAACGTATATCTAAAATTTCAAGTGTTTAGTGTCCAAGGAACCTATATCTAAAATTTCAAGTGTCTAAAATTTCAAGTGTTTAAAATTTCAAGTGTTTAACTTGTCGGAGGAGTTTGGTGGACTTCTCAAAGTTCAAATCGTTGAACTGTGACCCCTTAACAGCCAAATTTCTGGCCGAAAATGGATTACAAAGATTTTCTCAAATCTCAGTATCTTGTAAATCAAATGTCGAATCTGTAGACTAAAAATTGACAGAGATATTGCGTAAGGAAATGTGCACACACACACACACATTCACTTTTATAGATATCCTAGCAATTCAACCCGACTTTGCTCGGGCCCTACGTACTGTTTATAACTTGCCCCTAGGTGTGAATACATTCTATGTAAAAGTTCAACTATTTAGACCCAAAATTGTGTGAGTAATTTCGTAGAGACCGCAGAGGTAATTTTTTTATAAATTGGACGCGAATTTTGACCCTTCAACTTTAATTATTTTGGTCTCCAACCAAATATAAACTTTTACCCACGTCCAAGTTACTTACATCTAAAAATTCAAGTCTTTAGATCCCAAATTGGCGGAGAAATTTCGTAGAATTGGCAAAGATCAACTCTTCCACATTTGACATTTTGGCAGTCACATTTTCGCCCCAAAACTGATTAAAATGCTTGCCACCTGTCTGAATACCCGTTATGTGTAGATTTTAAATGATTAGACCCAAAATTCGGTGAGTAGTTTGCTAGATACCGCAATGGTCAAATCTTTGACCTCTCGGAACCTGAAATTTTCGACCCACACCGATTAAAAAGCTTGCCCTATCTCTGAATACCCTTTATATCAAATTTCAAATGTTTAGAACAGAAATTGTCTGAGTAATTTCGTAGAGACATCCGAGGTCAATTTCTTTTTTTAAACTTTGACCCCTATTGTTACCTCTTAACATTTATTGTTTTGGGCTTAAATCAAGTTATTAAGTTTCGCCAGAGGCGACGGATTTTACCAAGATCAGTATTGTTTTGACGACAAATATCGAAAAATTGGCTAAAAACATTAATGTCTTCACCCTCAACTTAGAAATTTTCTGTGGAAAAAAGGGGGGGTCGCTTTTTCGCCGATATTTATGAAAGTCATCCTCCCCTTTCGATTGTCTAGCCTTAATTTAAACACAAGTAACATCCGGTTTGGCGGTGGTCGTAACAGCAAAGACGTCAGGTTTTTCCCCGTTTTTTCCTCCTTCGCGGTACGGATTCGAGCCTGCCTTTCTACTACCACTTTTTTTTTTGCTCAACGGGCAACGCCAGGCTGAAATGCTAGTAAATATTATAAATAGAAAAAAGGGTTTTTAATGTGAATATCAATACACAAAAACAAATCTATGTATATATATATATACATATAAAGTGGTAGTATATATAAATATATATAAAAAGTGGTAGTATATATGCATATATATAAATACATATATCTATACATACATATATATACATATATATATATGCGTATATATATGTAGATATATATACATATATATGCATATATATATGCGTATATATGTAGATATATATACATATATATATGCATAGACATACATAAATATGTATGCATGTATATATATATACATATATATATACATATATACATACATATGTACATATATACATATATATACACATATATATATATATACATACATATATTTACATACATATATATAGATATATATATATATACATACATATATACATATATATACATATACATATATATACATATACATATATATATACATATGCATATATACACATATATATACATATATTCATATATACACATATATATACATATATATACATACGTATATATACATATATACATATATATCTGCATATATATACATATACATATATACATATATATATACATATACATATATACATATATATACATATACATACATCTACACATATACATACACACATATATATATATATATATATCAATTTATTAAATATATATGGCGATTAAGCTACACCGAATATTCTGTGTTTCATCCACTCTAGGATTCTTTAGGCTTACGCGCGAATTTTGTGGTTGTCTGTCGTTTTTATATACGCACCTATTGAGATTTTAGTTAGCCAATCAGCTTTCTAGTATCCACCGCGCCCTTCCTATCAGCCAATGGGCATGCACTTATAGGACAAAGGCCCCTTTTGACCTCTGATTGACCTGATTCTTCGTGTGTGTTCTATTTAGTTTGGATATCTACTGTGTTGATTTGTTTTACTTGGCAAGAAATTTCTAGATCTTATCGAAAAGCACTTTCCCGCAACCAACCTCTTACACAAAATTTTCAATAAAAATACCATAAAGTTATCCTACAGCTGCTGCGATAATTTAAAGATAATAATTAAAGCACATAATAACAAAATATTAAATAAAAACAATGTAAACAACAACAAAATAAACAATAAAAAGTAGACCCCATGACAAAAATAAAACTAACACAAAAGGCACATATATAACTAGCAGAAATAATAATAATAATAATAATAATAATAATAATAATAATAATAAACCAACTCCCGACAACAACAACCATACTAGAAATAAAAATAAAAATACTAATAACGAACAAGATAAATGCAACTGTAGATACCACACAATTTGCCCGCTTCAAAATAAATGTCTAACCAAAAGCATAGTTTACCAGTCCACAATATTTACGAAAGAAACGCCGAATAACAAGAAATATTACGTAGGTATGACATCCTTAGATTTCAAAACACGATATTATGACCACAAAAGTGCTTTCAACAATAAAAACACCGTATGAAAACAACGCTAGCAAATAAATACTGGGAACTCAAGGAAAGCGGCTCTTCACCGGTAGTCGAATGGAAAATAGAAAGACAAGCTACCACGTGTAGGGATCTAGACGACCCATGTAGATTATGCCTTCATGAAAAATTTGCTATCCTGTACTTTAAAGAACCCCAACATCTATTAAACTGTAGGAGAGAAATAGTGAACAACTGTGTTCATAGGATAAAATTTACTTTAGGATCGAGCTACAAAATAACTTTAAAACTAACACAAACAATAGAAAATAAACAAATAAATAAATAAAATAAATAAACAGGCATATACAAAAACTATCATACATATATATGTATGTGTATATATATATATATATATATATATATATATATATATATAAAACTAACATAAAAAACGTAACCTAGATTTAAAACAGATCAACACGGTAGATATACAAACTAAATAGAAAACACACAAAGAATCAGGTTAACCA
Organism: Euprymna scolopes; assembly: GCF_053919585.1. Classification (NCBI taxonomy): domain Eukaryota; kingdom Metazoa; phylum Mollusca; class Cephalopoda; order Sepiida; family Sepiolidae; genus Euprymna; species Euprymna scolopes. The sequence continues at coordinate 40,452,376 of NC_136516.1, read as the reverse complement.
GAGGTCAAAAGCGGCCTTTGTCCTATAAGTGCATGTTCATTGGCTGATAGGAAGCGCGCGGTGGATACTAGAAAGCTGATTGGATAACTAAAATCTCAATAGAAGGTGCGTATATAAAAACGACAGACAACCACAAAATTCGCGCATAAGCCTAAAGAATCCTAGAGTGGATGAAACGCGGAATATTCAGTGCAGCGTAATTGCCATATATATTTTATAAATAACTAACTAGCTCTACCTACGTATTGAGCACTTTTGAAGTAAATACTTTAAGTTTACGCATAAATTTATACTGTTGTATATTAATTTTATGTGAGTAAATGAAGTAGTTATATATATATATATATATATATATATATATATATATATATATATATATATATATATATATATATATATATATATATATATATATATATATGTTTGTCGTCATTATAATGGTAATTCTTTCATTTATTTGTTTGTCCTGGCCGTAATTTGATGTCGAAATTGTCCCTAATTGTGTTTGGGTTCCATCAAAAAGCCAAATCCCCAAAAGAAAACATCTCACATAAATAGCTTAGATCTGAACTAAAGGTCTGATGAAGCAGTATCAATAATCGGCCGAAAACTTTTTTTCTCTTAACTCAATCAATTAACCCACATCAATCAATGTCGATTTTGTTGATTTCTTGTCAACATTATCATTTGCTTCCAATGAAAAATAAAATTCTGCCTAATGTGCCAGTTTTTATTACGTGCATTATTAAAACTACTGTTATCACCTTGAGTGTGATAAGCCAACGTTTCGGTCGATGGAACCTCCGACATTCTTCCGGTGTACCTTTTAGAATATTAAGTACAAGATAAAATTCAGTTGTGATCTACACTCTTTTGAAGATTGCAGGTTCAATCCTCAGTGCGGGCAACGCTCAAGATAGAATTATGAATTACCTTGTAATACTACCCGGAAATAACTGACGGAACGGAAGAATACTTTGGGAGGGGGGTATTTGAAATGGAAATTTATGATTTATATTTTTTAGATTCTTCAAACTACTGCTGTCATCTTGAGTGTTATTCTCACAACGTTTCGGCCGATGTAACCTCCGACTTCTTTCATGGGTATTTTTTCAGAAACAGGAATCTTTCTGCCGAACTCGGGAATCTACACAGAATGACAGACTCTTCATTTAAACTGCGGATGTAATATACTCTGATTTCATCAACCACCTGGCGTAATGGATAAATTGCTTAGTACAATTCAGTTGTAAGTTACACTCTTCTTGGGGGTGGGTTAAGGTTCAGTTTCTTGATTTTTAGATGAAGGTGGAGAACTTACATTATTTGGAGTATTCAAAGCACTGGTCTAATTTCGAGTATTATTTTCACAACGTTTCGGCCGATTTAATCACCGATCTTCTTTAAGTGTATTTTCTTGAACTCGGGAATCTTTCTATAAAACTCGGGAATTTTCGAGAGAATCATCAACGGGACTCTTTATTTAATCCACTAAGCAAGCATATTCGCTTTTCGTCAGTGCTGACGGGGTAAGTGTCGTACGTAATTTGCAATTGTATTTTTTAGTGTGCCCACACTGAAGATTGAACCTTCAACCTACAAAAGTGTATAACTATGAATTTTTTTTAATGAGTATTGGCTATTTGTATTATTTGGATTCATCGGACCACTGTTATTATCTTGAGTGTCATTTTTACAACGTTTCGTCGATGTAACCTTCTAGCTTCTTCATGTGTATCCTGTCGAACTCGGGATTTTTTTTTCTGTCAAATTCGGGACTTTCTCTGTCAAACTCGGGATTTTTTTTCTGTCAAACTCGGGAATTTTTCTGTCAATTCAAAAAAATTTCTATTTTGATAGAAAAAGTTTCGGGAATTTTTTTGTCGAACTCGGAAATTTTGGCAGAATTTCGAACGGAACATTTTATGTAATTGACGGGGGTTAGCATGCTCTTATTCCGCCAGCCATGACTAGATAGAGGTCCTAAGTAATCTGCAATTGCATTTTTTGGTCGCCCACAGCGAGAATTGAACCTTCAACATTCAGGAGAATATTACTTTTGCAATTTATTTTTCCAAGTAGTATAACCACTGCGGACAGAATAGTATACTCTCCTACAATTTCAGATTATTTTAAGGGTGCGTATTCGAAAATTTATTATTTTAATTATTGTGTTCGTAATATAATTTTCGACTTTTAATCTCATGGCATAACCGATGAAGTGCTAAGTTAAATTCAGTTTTAATGACACTCTACTGTAGGTTGAACGTTTAAATCTTAGGGCTAACAATACATTTGCGAATTGATTAAGACTTTTATTCTATCAAGTATTGTTTTCTGGTGCTACTGGATCAGGCTGTCTGAAGATATTGGCTTTCTAAGACGAAATTCATCTAACAATGATGCTTTTTGTTTTTCTACTTTCTTTTGCAAAACTTAATTATATTCCCGGCCCTGTCGGTGGGGCATTAGAATACACCGATTGCCCCCCTGCAGAGGGTAAAAGTCCCTCAATGGGGGTCCTGGATATGACCTTAAACTATATCCAGTGGTGAGGTCCCAGCTTGTGGGCTTTGGGGAGTGTAGAGCCACCTTTTAATTGCCATTGCTCCCAGGTCCACTCTGACCCGGAGTGGTAGTACCTGTTAGGGTTCCAACTATGGGTTAAATAGAAACCGACTTGAAAACAACAAATATATTCTATTAAAAATTTTCTTCAATGTTTGGATTCGGCATTACATAACCCGAAAAGGGTTGATATGCCGTAAAACAACCAACCAATCCAATCCTTAATTATATTCTGCAAAACCAGAAACATAAACAACAACCCACCTTTTCCCCCTTCTTGTTCCTCACGTTTTCCCTTACTCTTTTTACCTACCCCCACTTCCTGGCTGGTTATCTAACTTAAAATGTATCAACCATTAATAATGTAACCCTTTCCCTCTTCCATTGCAAAACTCATACATGTTCTGCAGAGCAGGGAACAAAAACGATAAAATCCATTATAAAACAACAAAAACCAAACACTACAAACAAGCGATTGAAGATACAAAAAGCTTGAAGAATAACTTTGTTTTATTTCTGAGTTAAATTCTTGACAAAACATTCCAAGCTGTAAATCCACATTTTCCCAAATCAAATTGTTTTGTTTTTCTAATAATAATAATCAACAAGGTCACTCGGCGTTGCCCTGGCATGCTAATATAATACCATAATATGTTCTATTCCCTCCTTCTTTTGTTCCAACTCGGTTTCTGGTTCTACCAGATCAGGCTGTCTGAAGATATTGGCTTCCTGAGACGAAATGCACCTAACATTGATGCTTTTTGTTTTTCTATTTCTTTTTGCAAAACTTAATTATGTTCTGCAAAACCAAAAACAAAAACCCACCTTCTCCCCCCCTTTTCCTTCTTCTCATTTCTCATTCTATCTTCCCCACCTCCTGACTGGTTTCCTAACATAAAATGTACCAAACATTAATACTGTAACCCTTTTCCCTCTTCCATTGCAAAACTTATTCATGTTCTAAGGCAGGAAACATAAAAAACGATAAAATCCACTATAAAACAACCAAACCAAACACTACAAACTAGCGATTGAAGATACAAAAAGCTTGAAGAATAAAAAACCTTCTACAAAATAATTGGATGCAACGTGAACACTATTTCCAAAATAACTCGATTCAGCATTCAATAATTCGAAACGGGTTGAGATGCCGTAAAACAACCAAAGCAAACTCTCCGTATAAATATTTGAAGATATAAAGGACTTGAAGCATAAAAACTGTTTCCAAATTAACTGGACTCGACATAAACTAACCCGGAAAGGGTTGATATGCCGTAAAACAAAACAATCGAATCAAGTATTGCTTTCATTGTTTTGTTTTTTTTTTGTTGTTTTTTTTTTGTTTTTTTTGCTTGACTCGCTTTGTGCTTTGCGTACTCGTCATAGAAATGATCTTCGAAGGAAAGATTAACCTTTATTATATATCTTGAAAGGAAAGATTAACTTATTAGGTTAACGTAAGTAATCTAGCCTAATTGTAAAAATCAAGGTTAACATACAGTTATCATATATCTTGAAGGTCCTGGATATGACCTTAAACTATATTCGATGGTGAGGCTCCAGCTTGCGGGCTTTGGGGAGTGTGGAGCAACCCTTTAATTGCCATTGCTCCCAGGTCCACTCGGACCAGGAGAGGTAGTACCTGTTAGGGTCCCAACTATGGGTTAAATAGAGACCGACTTAAAAAAAATATGCTCTATTAAAAAAAATTTCTTCAAAATAACTGGATTCGGCGTTAAATAATCTTAAAAGGGTTGATATTCCGTAAAACAAACATATATCTTGAAAGGAAAATTAACCTAGTGGGTTAATGTAAGAAATCTAACGTAATTGTAAAAATCAAAGTTAACATAGAGTTATTATATATCTTGAAAGGAAAGATTACGAGGTGCCTTCAATAAGTTTCTAGACTTTTTGTGCAGACAATTAAAATTGTCGTAGCCTCTCGAAACTTCAGCATATTATTGCTATACATCTTATGAGATGACTGGCTAAAAAAAAATGCGTGATGTTGTAAAAAAAACCTTTTCTTACTTACGCAAGAGGATGTAATCTACTCATATCATTAAAGATTTGCATAAAAAATCGCTTTCCTTATATTTCCGAAACGACAAATATTTTTCTACGATGCATTCCGCAATGGCGCTTATTCTAAATTTTTAAAGTCTAACCCTAATCCATCAATCTTAATATCGCTGACGGAACGAGAGTATTCTACTCCGGAGAATTTTTTTTTAAAAAAATGGTTCAAAATTTTGTGTAGATTTTCGAGTTCGACAGAAAAATGCCTGAGTTCGACAAAATATACTTGAAGAAGGTCGGTGGTTACATTGGTCGAAATAGTGTCAGAATACTCAAGATGAGAACAGCAGTTCGAACAATCCGCATAAGATAAAAGATTGGTAATGCAGAGGAATAGGCGACTCGGAGTCCGCAGCAAACAGTGTTAAATGAAATATTTTACTTTTCTAAAAGAAAAAAAAACAGATAGAAATCAATAAATGTTTCTAAAATAATATATTTTTATAATACTAAAATAAATTTAAAATTAGAAAAGAATAACATTTCATTATTTTATCTGACTTTTTTTTTTGCCGCGGACTTCGTGTCGCCTATTGTTCTGCATCACGAAATTAATACATATAAGATTTTCCAAAGGTCAACAATCGCGAAAAAAAAAAGGCAACTGAAGACGGCCAGAAAGTACTATAGTCGAAAGTTTGTTAACCTAAAATCATCCGGATATAAAGACAATAGTTTTAAAAATATTAATGATGCACATAAAAAGAAAAAGGATCATTTGTAGAAAATCCCCGCCAAAATATCCCTCGCCATCAAAAATACGAGCTGTAAATAATGAAATATAGTGTCATTACGTATTGAATTGATTAGGTACACTAGTGATTCGCCTCACTTATATTTCTGCCTCCACATAAACCAAACAGATAATTTTTCATCATACCACGATGCGTTCCACAGTAGCATTTATTCTGAATTTAGTAACGCTTAATCTTAACCTGATTCGCATAGAGAAGACACGAACTTCCATTTTTTAACCACATTAGCAGCGGTTGCATTATCGTTTGTTTTATTATTCTCCGGTTCGCTTTGTTCTCGGAGTGGAGGAAAACTGTTACTTCGCTGGCGATCTACACCAATTTGTGGGCATTTATTTTTGCTTTTAATTCAAAGTAGGTGCAAGTCCACGTTGAAAACCTACATTGCTGCCAACAGCGGCCATTTCTTGAAAGTGTTAGGTCCGTAGGACTGAAGCCGAGTAAATAACTGTCGCAAATGATAGTGGTGTACGTACGGTTGTGGTGAGGGATGGAAAGGGATATTTTCTAAGTGTTTCAGAAAATTGCCGCGAGAGGTCGCTTCATACGAACACTTAATGTATTTAATGGCACGCTTTTTTTTTATTCTTTTGCTTCACAAAACTCAATGTTTCACTTCCTAACTCGCCATATTACAATTTTATTTTTGTTTTTTGTTTTTTGTTTTTAGGGGAAGGGGGTACACCTAAACTGATCGATATGATTTCATTTCTGTAATTTACACAAAACTGTTAAAAACTACCTACCTTTTATATCGGATGGGAATGAAAGATCTACCTGTTTTCTATAAAAGAATATATTTAGTATCGCAAAACGGCAGTGAATATTTGGCGCGTCTACACGCAACGTAATGAAGGAAACATCGACTTATGCCAGAACAAGGCCGATGGCCATTAGTCGTGTGCTCTCGTGTAATGAATGAATGCGTGAATGTAGGATTGACGTGAAATTCTTCAAGATAAACTAAAATGACCGAAAAGTGGGCTGAAATGACTTAAATAAATTAAAAGTAAATGACTTAGAATGACTTTAATGAACTTAAGGATGAAATGAATGACCTTAAGAATGACTTGAATGCTTAAAAAATGACTGGAATCCTTCAAAAACAACTTGAATGATCTGGAGAATGACTTGAATGGCTTTGAGACTGAGTGGTTTTAAGGTGGGTGATCATTTTACATTAAATTAATACACAAAAGTGATCCCCCACTTTATATCACAAAGTTACAAACATAACTACAGCATGTAGTAAGAACAGATACTACACTTTGAGATATTAAATTTTTTATTCACAGGAAAAAAATACAATTGGGAAAATGAACAAAAAACTTAGGCACATAGGCCAACTCAAAGAGAAGGAGGGATAGTGAGGTTGGTTGATCCATCTCGTCTCTTTTGTAAATTTTAAATGATTTTTCTCTCGGCCAGCATCTTTTATCATGGTTACCCCTTTAAATTTGTATTTATGTGTATGTGGTGGGAGGTGTTCCTACTTAAACCCAATTTTAAAACATTTTTTTGTTCATATAAAAAAATACAAAAAAAGATAACAATGTTAATAAAACTTCATTTGTGTCGAGGGACATGGGGGGGGAAACCGGTTAGTAAGGCTCTCCCAACCCTATTTGAAATGCTAGACCACCCGTTTCACTCTGGTTTGTAAAGGAACCAGGGTTTCGCGGGCAGCATCTAAATGGAGGGGAGGGGTTGTGTCCTAAACAGGGGAAAAAATTTGGCGGTGAAGGCGGGGGTGTGTTAGTGTTTGATTTGATTTCCTCCAAGCTGGGTTGAATTTCGAGAGGAGGGGGGATTAAAAGAAAAAATTGTGTTTTTTTGAGATTGGGGATCTTGGAGGCTTTCTAAGGGGAACAAGATTTTTTCGGTTGGCTGAGAGACTGAAGGAAGTAGAATTGGAAAGGGGCGGGAGTCCGATAAAAACCCCAGAACCGCACGCTCCATACCTAGGCGGGGAACACGTATTCAAATTTGGCCCCTCTTCGTACACACAGATTGCTACCTGTATCCATCTCCTTTCAAAAGCTACACGACGCAGCCTTCTTCTGTCGCATCTGATCTTTACCCGTAGTTGGTGTTTAAAGAAAGCGATCAGATCATGATCAGAAAAAGGCAGCACCCCCTGGCCATCTTGCAGTCTCGACGTCCAAATCACCATTCTCGCCACAGCCAGGATTGCGATGTAGACCATTTGTCTCTCCCGGTCCCACAGCGGCCTCACGTTGTCCACTACGTTTGATACAGTAATCAGGCGAGGATGCTCGGGGTCGATGCGAGCCGTCACCTCGGCAACATACGACCAGTACTGGCGGAGTTCGTGGCAATCGAAAAATGCATGATCTGTTGTTTCTGTAGCCGTTGTCCCGTAAAGGGGGCAGGCAGGCGACTCCAAGAAACCAGAACTGCATTGTATATTGTTGTGGGGAAGCGCATTTAGGGTCAATCGGCAGGTCAGAGAGAACTCCGAATTGTTCAGATTACTCGAACCCGGCGCCAAGCTCCACGCGGAGCAGATCTCTGCTGCCAACCCAAACGCACGCATAGCGAGTCGTCGGCGGCCCCCTTCACTAGATCCCTGTGGAGTTCCCTATGGGTGGCAGTCACAAGGTCGGTGGACCCTGGTAGTCGTTTTAGTGTGGCTCGGCACTTTTTCAGGAAGGCTGTATCTCCTTGTGGCCTGCGACAACTCTCGATAGCGGGGTCGAGAATGAGATCAGGAAAGGTGGCAGTGATTGCGGTGTGCCACGGTTGATCATCTTGAAGGTAATGGCTAAGGAAAGCCAGCCTCTCGGCTTCTTGATGACACTTCAAGTCCGGCATTCCCAAACCTCCCTCACACGGACGTTGAATACAGACCTGTCTGCTCACCCAGTGTCTTCCTCTGTCCCAAAGAAGCGAGGACAAAAGTTCGACAATAGCTATTAGGTGTTGTGCAGGCAGAGGAAGTACGGCTAATCGGTAAAGGATAAGAGGGAAGACGTATGTGATGCACGCCTCAGTTCTACCCTTTAAAGAAAGTTTTTTGGGAAGCCACGCGTTGACCGCAACCTCCACTTTTGACCATAACTCCGACCAATTCTTATCAAGCTGAAGACCCGGTCCAAACCACACGCTGAGGATCCGAACCGGGCCATCCGTCCAACTGAAGGGCGCCGGGGGGTTTGCGTTGCAACTCCAGGCGCCCAACCGCAGTCCGACCGATTTACTGCGGTTTATCTTGCCCCCCCCCGTGATTCTTTCGTATTCTGCAAGCGCCTCTGACACGATCTTTGTGTCTCTGAAGCTCGACACAAAGACCGTGACATCATCGGCGAACGAGCCACAGGCAGAGCCATTCTGTGCAGGGCCGAATTTGCCTTCCCACGTCTTAGCTTGCGGAGCAGAGGCTCCAAGGCCAGGACGTAAAGCAGGAGCGACAGCGGACAACCCTGACGAACCAACCGAGAGATAACAAAGGGTTTCGAGCGCTTTCCGTTGACTTGCACGACAGCCGTGGGCTGTCGATACATCATGGAGATTCACTTGCAGTAGTCCGGTTTAAAACCGGTGGCCTCCAAGACAGATGCCAGGAAACGATTGTCGACCCTATTGAACGCTTTGGACTGATCTAGGTTGAGCAGCGCAGCTTCTGCGTCGTCATCTATTCTCCCTTCTAGGATCGTGCGGATCAGATGCAAGTTGTTCTGAATCGATCTCCCCTTCACAGCGTAGTTCTGTTTCGGTTTAACCAACTCATCGATAACAACCTGCAGCCGATTCGACAGGACTTTGGCCAAAATCTTCAACTCTGTGTTTAGCAGAGTTATGGGCCTGTAATTGTCTAACTCCTCCTCACCATGCCCGTCACCTTTCCTCAGCAATGTGATCACTCCCTTGGTGACTTGCCCCGGGATGGATCCCTGAGCAAACCAATGGTTGAACACATCCGTCAGAAGAAGCAAAAACATGGGCGACAGCCTCAAATACAGTTTGTATGGCAGACCATCGAGTCCCGGTGATCTATCACAGCTGACCTGTTTCAGCGCAGTAAAAACCTTGCGCTCCGTCACCTGGCCCTCGCAACCAGCCACTCTAGCTGTTGCGTCAAGACGGGGAGAGTCGGCCAAATAGTCGCTAAACTCAAGGACAGGAAGATCGGTCTGCTGCGTAAAACGTTCCTCGGAATGTTTTTGAAACCCGTCGCAGATCTCCCGAGTCGATTCAAGTGTGCGTCCATCCGGATGTCTAACTTTTGCCATGTATTTGTCCGAGCCCCGCCTAGATACCTCGCGGCGTGCGACAGCGTCAGAGTTGACTGCTTCGATGCCTATCTTTCTAAGCCTAGCTCTGACTACTTGACCTTCGTAGCGCTCGCTAGTCTCACGCAGAAGGTTCTGCCTAGCTAGTTCCTGGCTAACCCTATCACCCTCCCCCGTAGCCTGGGCTAGTTTCTGCTCTGGCTGCTTCTTCGTCTTGGCGTTATCTAGTGCGAGGCGCTGGGCATACTTGACAGAGAAGCTTCTAATGTTGGCTTTTAGACCTAACCACCACTTACTCTCGGAAACCGCCCCCACGCATGCCTTTTTTATTAATTCTCTTAACTGGTCTCGGAAGTTTTGTATCTCCAGAAGGGAGGTGTTTAACTTCCAGTACCCGCTAACTTAGGCTTGTTTCCTAGCTTCAGCCGGGCCATAACTAGTTTATGGTGTGACTGACATAACCAAATGAACGTGGGGCAAGATAGGAAATCTATTTTGCCTCTTCTAACTAGTATCCTGTCCAAATAGGTAATTAGATAGGCGGGAACGCTATTGGTCCACGTCCACATCTCCGACCCTGGATGCTCGACCCGAAATCTGTCGACCAAATCGCATCTAGCCATCAGATCAGCCAGGCTGGACTCACATCTTTCCGACCCTCTAGCTTCGCCTCCTACTTTATCTAAATCTGGGTCTAAGATGGCGTTCCAATCCCGCATTAGCACTACCCGCTTCCGACAATCTACAAACGCGTCAAGCTGACTAAAGAACGAAACTCTCTCGCGAGTGGTGCTGGACTCATGAACCGCAATCATCCGAAACACAGAATCTTTTGCAGCAACATCGGCCACGACCAGCCTACCCACCGTATCTCTATGAACAACGTCGACTGTCGCGGACAGAGTTCGTTTCACTACCAAGGAGACTCCCTTCCTCCGCGGGCTGCCATATGCCGAGAAAACTTCAAAATCCCAGTTCAGCACCTGACAGTCCACAGAAGAAACGAAATGCCTCTCCTGCATCGCAGCAACATTCACTCCCAGGGACAAGAGGTCGTGCCGGAGGCGAGCCACCCGGCCTGATGATCTCAAGCCCCTTGCATTCAAACTGGCCAAATTTAAAGACATGGTACCTACCTTAGGGTGTGTCGCACTTGGCTCCAAAGTCGGTCGCCGTAAGGATGCCGACGTGATGCTCAAACAGGTCAGGTTTTTAAGGTCCTGGCCTTTTCTCACAATGCCGCCAACGTCTAGGGGAAAGGTCAATTTTAGGGTCCTGTAAAGAGACGGATGGACCCATACTGGGACCCTTCCCTTGCATTGTTTTGACAGTTCGTCAAGGGAAGAGTCGCTTTTCTTAAATATTTCCATTCCCGGAGAGGCCCCTTCAGCTGCCTCCAGAAGTGACCACAAGTTGCTCTTGCAAGCCTCTGGAGTTCTGACAAAAGTTATTAGGAGCGGGGCGTCCGGGAAATTAGTGGGGATGTTGACATTTTTCCCCTCTATCTTTTGGCAATCCAGCAGTGGTTTTAAAGTCATTCTCTGCTGATGTGAAAGTACCGTTGCCACAGACAGAGGGTCAATTTTACAAATTTCTGCTCAGGTTCATTTGTTTCTTTTTCTCTTTGGGGTGGTGGTTAAGTTTGCATTGGTATGGGAGTGAGTGTTGGTGCAGTGTCAGATGTTGGTGGGTGTGGTGGGTGTGGTGTCTGCTGTTGGTACTGTGTTGGGTGTTGGTGTGGTGGTTGGTGCGGTGTTTGGTGTTGTGCGGTGTCTAGTTTTGGGGTGGGTGGGTGTGTTGTTGTTGTTGTTTGGGATGGTGTATGCTCACAGGGGGTGGGTGTCACCTTTTCTTCCCTTTCCATCTTTTTAATTTTCTTTTTCTTTCTCTTTTGTTCCTTGAATGGACTGGGGAGTGGGAGAGTTTGTTTTCTCTCCCTTTCATTGGCAGACTAATCTTCTGAGGAGTCCTTCCTTTTCTTGGTCCCCAATTCAGTTCGTCCGGGGGCCAGTCGTTGTTCCTGGAGTGGTTTGTTCCGCTCCTCTTGCTGTTGTTGATAATGCTTCTGCTGCTGCCGCTGCTGCTGCTTCTGCTGTGGTGGCTGCTGCTGCTGTTTAGGTTGTGACGTCTTTGGCTGCGGCGGTTGCTAGTCATTGTGTTCTGGTCGCTTGGGCGGTATCGGCTGCAGCGGCTGTTGTTGTTGATGTGGCACTTGTTTTCCGTCCGCTTGCTGGCCGGAACTGGGGAACTTTGTTTTTCCCTTTCGAGTCACTGTGACTCATCCAATGCTGGGGGATATGTCCACTGGCTAGGTTGTTGTCTCTGGGGCACAAGGCTTGTCGACAGCTGTATGGGACTTTGGTCGGATTTCTTTTCGGACAATCCTTGGCCATGTGTCTCTTCTGCTGACAGTGCCAGCAGTGCGGTCTACTATGACGGACATTGTCTCCTCCTCGCACTTCAGTGTCGTTGGTATTTGGTTGAAGCCAGATTTGTCGAGGCGCGTTTGGAGTCTGTAGTCTCCAGTCAGGATGTCCCTCTTCTTGCTTGTTGGGGCCACAGACACCACGTCCCCATATTGGCTGAAGACCGCTCCTAGTTGCTTTGCTCCCAGGAGACAGGGGACGTTCAGTTTGACTAAGGTATTCTGGCTGGAGTTTGATGTTTTTCCACCGCAGATTAGTCTCATTGTCTATTCGGCATCTCTTTGGGTTGGGAGCAGGACGTCCCACATTGTGTAGCTCCTCCTGCATATGTATTTGGCTGGGATCTTCAGATCCAGGAGGAGGTCCACCATGTTGTCCTTGTCTACTCCTGTGAGGCCTCTTTTCTTTGTGTCCGAGGTGATAAAAGACAATATCCTCTTCTTAAGGTCCTCTGCAGTGCCTGGAAGGGGGTTTATGACGTTCCCTTCCGTGAGGTCTTTGTAAGTGGACTCAAAGAGGTCCCGGTATTCCTGAGGGGACATTTGGGTTTGTGGACCCCATTCAGTGTTTTCCTTACTGGCAATGAGGGTCCAGGATAATGTCGTCTGGCTTGGGTGTTACTGTTGCTGCTTCTGCTACCGGGGGTTGGTGGTTTGCCCAGTGGGATGAAAGCCGGCCAATCGGTGTTGAATGTTGCCAATCTGCCGGTCCCTGCCTCCTGGGTCTCTTTATTTTTCTTCTTGGGAGGAAGTTGTTGGCTCCGGGTGCCACCTGTCGTGGTCCACCACTTATGTTCGTTGCCAGGCTTTTGTTGCTGGGTATCTCCCTTTTTGGAGGGGTGGCTGGTTAGGGCTTGGTCACCCCACCAAGGATCTTTAAAGACGCTATTGCTTCATTGATTAGCGCTTTAGTTCTTCTCGCTACTCCATCCTCATCATTTTCCCCATTTTCCGTGAGCTTGAGTTCTACATTTGGGTGATGGTATATTGGACCGAGGAGTCGGTGGTCCACCCGTGACATCCATTGTCTCCTCGTCCCTTGATTTCTCCTCCGCTTCTGCTGGGCGTTTGTTCTCGTGGGGAGCAGGAGTGGAGGGGTCGTCTTTGGCCAATGAGGATTGAGGTGCAAGAGGTATTGCCGATTGTGGTTCACCTGAAACGTGCCTCGTTTCCTCGTCCGCCATTACTTTTGCTACCTCAGTCGGAGAGTGGGCGTCTTGGGGAGCAGGGCCCAAGCTTGGTTGTTCACCAGTTGGTTGTTTCTCCAGGGTCGCCACAGGTTGCAGACCTACTCTGGCTTTCTCCTCTTCTTCTTAGTTTCTGGCAGTTGCTCCCTCTATCGGGGAGCTTTCTAAGGGAGCAATATGGTGCATCTGTCGTGGTATGTCCCGTCTCCCGGCATCGTGGAGTGGTTTCACTGGCCGCTGACGCAGACCAAAGTGTAGCCTGGAGAAAAGAAAAAATAGGAGAAATGGAGGGGTGGAGGGGTGGAGCGGGATCAGAAGAGAACAGCGGTTTGACCTCCCTTACATGGACGTCGGGTTAGCAGCTCAATTCCCCCGTGAGAGGAAGAGCACCCATTTAGGACTGACCAAGTTCAACATTGCTTAACTTCGGTGATCCAGCAGGAACTCGTGTATCAACGTGATTATGCCGTTTAAACTTTAAGTGAAGCTATTATTTACAGATAATTTTATGAAGTCAACAGTAAATTCTCTGCAGTGCAATTTAGGCTAAAATGTATTTTGGACTAAGTACTTGCGGGGAGGCATGAGAAGCTTCTTCCCGGTACACTGTAGGGAGATGGGTCCCTAACTGCAGCAGGCAATCAATTGATTTGATTAAAAAATGGGCGATTTCACCAATTTCGATAACAATAGAAGTATGAGAGAACATTTGTTGAACCTCATTCAATCCCGGACAAGTCCGCGTCTCCTTGCTAGTGTTAACTAAAAGTGTTTAGTTTTAAGAAAAAAGAAATGAAAGCAATCTATATTTCAAGCAGTGGAGATAAAACTTATTTGTATATTTATTATTACGAAATTATTCTCAAACAAAATGGCGTAGATATTTTCACAACAATCGAATAACAAGAGCAGATTGTTTGTTCTTCGCAGTCAATTCTTCCGTTAATTTTTATTTAGTAAACGTTGAAGACAAAGACAATATTTGTCAAATGCTGCGAAATTAAAACACAAAATTGACTTTGTATTCTTTGTTTACTGAACGTGTTCTGATTTGTTGATAGCATGTAAACGAATACTCTTAAAAGATGAAAAATGTTGCCAGTGTTATTTGATACTATTTAAATCAGAGGCTCACATGGATCCTAGGGGTCCATGGAATATTTCTTGGGGTTCACAGGTTGGTGTATCAGAATTTTTGTAGGAATTTTTGACACCCTTAACACGAAACTGCGAGTGAAATATAAAAAAAACTCGTAATTTCTCTTTTAAAAGTGGGTTGTTTATTTTCTTTATGAATATACTTCCAAAATAAACTATTAAAGTTGTATAAAAAGTAAGAGGAATATTATTTTTATTTTTTTTTTTAATTTCTGACACACCTAGTCCACAGGTAAAGAATTATTATCACTTTAATTTAGATTATTATCATTATTATTATTATTATTATTATTATTATTATTATTATTATTATTATTATTATTATTATTATTATAGTTGTTGTAGAATACTTTATTTGCATTAAATTAGTTTTCATTTAAAAAATAAATCTTAATTATATAATATTTCTGTGATTGTTAAAACCTCAAAATTTTTATTAGTGAAAAATAGAAGATTGTCTTATGACCAATAGTTATGAAGGGGTCCACCAAGATAGAAAGAAGGGAAAAGGGGTCCATGAGTAAAAAAAGGTTGAGAACCACTGATTTAAATATTTCTGACGTACAATATTTTATTACATTTCCAGCGTTCACTTCTCATATAGCAAGATCAATGGAAATTCCCCGGAATGAAAAATATATTTGATTAAAATATATGTTTGGATAAAGCTGCTATTTTTCTTTATAGCGAAGAGATAAAAACAAAATTCTTAGACAGAATAATAAACAATAACACGCAGCAAATATGAGTTTATTAACATTTCTACAAACCTAGCGTCTATTGTATTTTAAATATAGAACTGACCTAAATGAGATAAATTAATAAGTACTAATAATTACACAGAAAGTAATATTGTGCTACATAGTTCAATACAAACAATTAAATCATATTTGGAAAGACTCCTTCAGTCAAGCATTACTTGGAAAACAATGGGGTTTTTGCTCTGTTTCTTTCGAATGTTCTCTTGTTTACCTTACGTTTTACTGACTAGTTTCTTCGGTGAAGAACCACTGCAAGTCGGAATTACTAAGACGTTCTTTTTCATACCATTACAAAAAGGATCATGTATTATTATAATGATATTCGAAAACGAGGCTATATCAAATGGAGCTCACTCTCCTATTCTTGTCCAATATTGCTATATTAGAATTTTATAGCCAAATTTCTTGAATATGGCCATTTTTTTTAGCAAGTTGGCCTTCAAAAATTGTATTTGGCCTTTTTTTTCTAAACGTAACATACGGACTAACTAAAGAAGAAACAAACAGAATATTCTATAGATTAAGATTGCTGCTTGACGATTAATAGACCGAATTTTTTAAAAATTAAAACATTAATTTCCCTTTCTACCTCTCTCCCCCCTCTCTCCCTCTCTTTCTCTCTGTTATCGCCATTATTACTATTTATAGTACTGAGAAGAGTCCATTTAGTGACGTAATAGCTTATATCAGCATAATCTAATTTATAAAACTCACTATGTCTGTTCGTCTTTCTGTCTGTCCGTCTGTCTGTCTGTCTCCATATTTTCAAACTCTATCTCCTCCGAAACTAAAAGTCGCAGAGCGGCACTAGAGGCGTTAAATGATTGAATTTTTTTATATGCCGCTGTTTTACTGATCTTTAGCCGGTTAAAATAGTTTTAAGGAGGTAAAAAGAGGTCCAAATTGGAAAAAAAATCGTTGTACATTTTGTATATTCATCTTAATTTATTTTTAATCAGTTCATATGTGTGTCACCTTAATACAGTGGTAAGTCACCAGCTTTGAATGTTACAGTTTTGGTTTCGATTCTAGCTGATGGCACCCATTTTTTTTTTTTAAATAACGACTCTAATAATATATACGAAATATGTGTAACACTATGAGCCGGTCAACAGCATGACTGGCTCGCGTGCTACGTAAATGTCCTGGACACGATACCAGACTTTAACACGATAGCCGGTAAATAGGACAGGAGTATGAAGATCAGTCGGTTAAACGTCTTTTTGTCAGAGTTGTAGGGTGAAGGCATACCTTAGGAGTTTAGGTTTGGCTGGCTCCTTCCTTCTCTCAGGAAGAGGTCTCATTCTGGTGGTCTTCTACAGGTTGGAGTTCATTTGACCGGAATTGTCTTCAGACACCGTTTCGACATTTAAGACAGCACAAAACAACGCGCAACACAATTGTAATATATATGAGAAGTGAAAAACGAATTACCATTAGCATATAAGCGACGCTCTTTGTGTAAACAAATCGAGCGGAGGTATTTCGGACGATATGAAAACATCGTTAAACTCACTACTCGTTCAAGCAGCCGCCAATAGCGTAATGGTTAGAAGCCTTGACTTCCGTGTAATCGGTCGGGTTTCAATCCTGGCTTGAGGTAGTTGCCTGTCTAGCCGCACTGATGAGCTGTGAAACAGCGAAACAGTACTGTATGTGGATGACTATATATA
>NC_136516.1:40315514-40430514 GCF_053919585.1 Euprymna scolopes | reverse complement strand
GGGGAAACCGGTCATCATCCTGCGAATGTTGGTCAACTTTCTATTTCAGAAACTAAAATAACATGGAAGCTGAACAGGTAAGTATAACCTCTAATTTCAGGGAACAAAATGATACCGAACAAACACAGCACAACCATGATAACCATCAAAAGGAAAAAAAAACGAAGAAAGAAATGGACAACAAAGGAGAATAGACTCGTCATGGAATGCTACTATAGAAGCCATCCTGAATATTGATATGGACGTTATCGGAAACGAATTAAAGAACTATGGGACCTATCCAGTGACTTCCATACGACAGAACAAAGAATTGCGGACCAAGCAAGACTGATACTCAAGAAAGGTTGTCTCTCTAAACTAGAACTAACAGAAATTAAGCGAAAAATAAATGATGAAACTGAACAAGAACCATCCCCCAACGGAACCGCACGTAGAAAAACCCCACAAGTTGAAGCCTCACAAGTAAAATCACCAAAGGCTAAGGACCAACAAAGAACGAAGTCTACAAACATGGAAACCGAGAACAATGAAACAGAACTAACAGAGAATGAAGCAAATGAAATAAATAAAATAATACAGCTGATGAACGAGGAAAAAACAAAGCTCCCATCGTTAAAGAACCAAGAGCAGAAGAAATTAAACACAGAAACAGAGAACGGTGACAAACTCCTCCCACATATCCCAACAAATACAATCATAGACTTAAACAACCTGATTTATGCAGGCGCCAAAATGGTAAGTATAAAACTCAAATCAGTAAAACAACCGGGGACAAGCGGACCAACAAAACCTGGATGGGAAATAAGACTAGAAACTCAAATACACAAACATAAAAAAGAAACCAAAATGATCAACAGGAATAAAGCAATGTGGAGAAAACGGAATATTGGAAATGTAACTGACAGGGAAAGGCTAAACAAGAAACATGAAGAACTGGGCCAAAAAATAAAAGCGAAAGAAGCGAGATTGAGACGATATAGATATAAACCTGAACAATGCAAACAAAACATTTGAAACTAATGAAAGCCAATTCTACCAAAATGTGAACGGAGGAAAAACAAAAACAACCAAATCCAACAGAAACAAAACTCTACTTGAATAAAATATGGGAAGAGTGATGAGATCACAATAGAAATGCCGAGTGGCTGAAAGATATGAAAGAAGAGTTACAACAAATAGAAGAAGGAACAGTGAATGAAATCAGCAAGAAAACCCTAAAGAAAACCATAGGAAAAATGGCAAACTGGAGACCACGAGGGCACGACGTGATACATGCATACTGGTTCAAAAAATTAACAAAATTACACGAAAGGCTTGCCCAAAACCTTAGAAGATGTATACAGGAAGCAAGCGTACCAAACTGGATGACAAAAGGTAGAACCACACTGCTACAGAAGGACACGGAGAAAGGAACCGTCACTAGCAACTATAGGCCAATCACGTTCTTACCAGCTATGTGGAAGATACTGACAGCACAACTGAGGGAACAAATCTACCACTCCCTGAATAACCGTGGACTCATCCCCGAGGAGTAGAAAGGATGCCAAAAAGAAAAAAGAGGAACACATGACCTGTTATATATAGATCAAAAGATTCTAAAAGAGGTAAAAAGGAGGAGAAAGAATTAAGCCATGGCATGGATCGACTACAAAAAAGCGTACGAATAGGATCCCCCAAGCATGGATAATAGAAAGCTTAAACATGTATAAAATACCAAGCAGGATCAGCAACGTAATAGAAAATGCAATGAAAACATGGAGACTTGAATTGAAAGCTGATGGACAACACATAACAGAAATTAACATAAAAAGAGGCATCTTCCAAGGAGACTCACTATCACCACTACTGTTCATCATAGCGATGATGCTCTTGAACAGTATTCTGAGAAAGTGTCAAGCCGGATACAAGTTCTCCAATACAGAGGAAAAAATGAACCACCTGATGTACATGGACGATCTGAAACTTTTTGCGAGGATCGAAAAGGAGCTAGAGACACTAATTAACACTACCAGGATCTTCAGCCAAGATATCCAAATATAATTTGGAATGGAAAAGTGAATATAACTAGTTATAAGAAAGAGAAAAATGGAAACGACAGAAGGCATGGAACTATTAAACCAAACAGAAATGAGGGCACTAGGGGAACAAGACGACTATAAATACTTGGCAATTCTGGAAGCGGACACCATCAGAGCAACAGAAATGAAAGAGATAATTAGAAAGGAATACCTTGGAAGAACAAGAAAAATCCTGGAAACGAAGTTATATAGCAGAAACCTAATAAAAGGTATAAATACATGGACAGTCTCACTAGTAAGATACACTTGACCGTTTATAGGGTGGACAAAAGAAGAACTGAGACAACTCGACTAGAAAACCAGGAGACTCATGACCATGCATAATGCACTACACCCAAAGGACGATATTCACAGACTCTACGTGAAAA
The DNA here is from genome assembly GCF_053919585.1 of Euprymna scolopes. Taxonomy (NCBI): domain Eukaryota; kingdom Metazoa; phylum Mollusca; class Cephalopoda; order Sepiida; family Sepiolidae; genus Euprymna; species Euprymna scolopes. The sequence continues at coordinate 40,428,068 of NC_136516.1, read as the reverse complement.
GAAAAGACGGCGGCAGAGGACTGATCTGTAAAGAAAACTTTGAAGGACACGAAAAAAGTTAGAAAAATACATAATGCAAAATACTGAAAGGATAATTATGGCAGCAAGAGACACAGAAAAAAAAACAACAAAACAGAAAACAAAGAGACAAACGACAAAACGAGAAAAGAGAAATGGGAAGAGAAACAACTCCACGGAAGATTCATAAGAATGACAAAAGATGAGAATAACGAAAATACCTGGACATGGATGCGAAAAGGACATATAAACCGAGAAACTGAATCTCTAATAACTGCAGCACAAGATAACTCGATAAGAACCAACCATATCAAAGCAAGGATCGATAAAACACAAGAAAACAGCAAATGCAGACTCTGTGGAAAAGAGACGAAACGATAAACCATATAGTAAGCGAATGCAGCAAACTTGCCCAAAAGGAATACAAAAACAGGCATGACCAAGGTGGGAGGGTGGTACACTGGGAATTGTGCAAACAACTGCATTTTGAGCATATAGACAAATCGTACAAGCATAAACCCGCAACAGCACTCGGAAACGAGAACCACAAAATCCTATGGGACATGGACATATATACGACAAACCCATCCAAACAAGAAGACCAGATGTCGTAATAATTAACAAAAAAGAAAAATCCTGTCAAATCGTAGACTTTGCTGTCCCAGCTGACCACAGGATGAGTATGAAAGAAAAGGAGAAACGAAGCAAATACACAGAGCTAGCCAGAGAGTTAAAAGGGATTTGGATGATGAAGAAAATCAAAATAGTACCGATTATAGTAGGAGCACTACGAACAATTCCGAAAAACTTCGAAAAAAGAATGGTAGAAATTTGGATCAGAGGAATAACTGCAAAAGTACAACGACTAACGATAATGAAAACGACTGAAATATTAAGGAAAACCCTTGAATGCGGAGAATAATACAAGACAATATAACGAATAAGCGTTACAGGGAATTAAGAATGCCGAAACTGCATATCTACAAGTTCTACACCCCCATCATGTATCCCCCCCATTGTTTCAATACCGTTCCCTCCAATAAAAAGTGATACCAAAGGGCCGAGAAGGGCCAATAAGGACTGAAAGACCGAGGAGAGAGCGCCTATCAGACCTCGGTTGGACAAGCGCAAAGAGAACTGGGAATTTGGGGAGGCTGATTGCCACTCAAATTCCAGTATAAACCAATGCCAACTACCAGCGAGAAATCAATGGTAAGCGGCCCTTGCGATGATGCAAATTCATTTGCAAATGCTATCGAAGGAGGTGGAGAGACTTGGACGTCTGGGGAGACTTGTTGTCACTCACTTTCCAGAGAACACCACAGGTTTCCAATCAGATCGTTTGTTGACTTGTGTGAAAGCTCCCCGTGAGCCAATAATAATTAATAATAATAATAATAAAAATATTATGTTCGTTGCACTATATTCTGTGACGTTGGCAGGTCAGGTGACTTTTAGTGAAACGGCCTTTTATTTATGGTGGTCTCATAATTCATTATAAAACCTAGGTTGCGATAATGTTTTCAAGGTGAATCACAAATAAGATAAGTACAATATATTTTTTAAAACAGCAAAAGAAATTTTCTCTACTTTTTCTATAATCATTCATTCTCATTAAAACATATGCCCCCCTCCAAAAAAAACAAAAAAACAACAACAACAAATGCCAAGTGATCGATCACTTCGACTTTCAAGATAGATAGTAATTATAGATAAGGAAAAGTTAAAATGTATCGATCCATGGTAATAGGTATTTTTACCGATGCGATATCGATATCTGCCTGTAAACATAAACATTGTTTGTTCGTATTATTTTTATTCTATGGACTATTGTTCTAATCTTGAGAGTTATTCTTACAATGTTCCGGTCGATGAAACCGCCGACCTTCTTCAGGCGTATCCTGTCTTGTAACAACTGTGGCGTACTGAATAAATTACTCAGTAAAATTCAGCTGTAACAACAACAACAACACCAAAAACAATAATAATAATAATAATAATAATAATAATAATAATAATAATAACAATAATAAAAATAATAACAATTAACAATAATAACAACAACAATAATAATAATAATAATAATAATAAATAATAATAATAACAATAATAATAAAAATAATAATAATAATAATAAAATAATAAGACAAAAAATGATATTAATAATAACAACAATAATAATAACAATAATAATAATAATAAAAATGATAATAGCAGTAATAATAACAATAATAATACCAATAATAATAATAACAATAATAATTACATTAACAATAATAATAATATTAACAACAATAATAATAATAATAATAATAATAATAATAATAATAATGTTTAAGACAATAAAAGCTCTTGCGCAATTTTTAATTTTGATTTCAAATTATGCATTTTCAAATGCGTTTTCGTTATAATACCTTTACTTTACATATCATTTGAAAGAGCGTTTTTCGCTCTATCTACTAAGTTAAATTACAATCGTTTTAAAACAATTATCTTTTTTTTTAGAACGTTGACTAAAAGATGGAAAAAAGCAAATTCGCATAATTTTCTTATTTCGATTCAAGCTAGGCTGAAAAGCTGCTGAAACAGCTCGCCATATCAACGAAGCGTTTAGCCCAGAAGCCACTACTGAACGCACAGCACAATGGTGGTTTAAGAAATTATGTGATGAGAGTCTTGAAGATGATGAACGTCTTCGTCGGCCATCGGATGTTGACAACGATTAAGTAAGAGTCTTAGTCGAGGCTAATCCACACACAACTGTCCGAGAACTTGCTTCTGAATTAAACGTAACGTATACGACGATTCCCAACCACTTGAGAGAGATTGGCAAGACAACAAACTTGATAAATCGGTGGCTTACGAATTGAACGAACCCCCCCCCCCCAAAAAAAAACGCCGTTATGAAGTATCATTTTCCCTTCTTTTACGCAATAAGAACAATCCGTTTCTCGGGTGGGTTGTGACTTGCCATGAAACGTGGGTTCTTTACGACAACCGGCGACGCTCAGCTCAGTGGTTAGACGCTGATAAAACTCCACGACACTTCCCGAAGCCAGAGTTACGCCCACAGAAGGTCTGACTGTTTGGTAATCTGCGACTGGTCTCATCCATTACATATTTTTAAAATGCAGGCGAAACCATTACGGCGGAGAAGCACAGTCAACAAATGGATCAAATGCATCAGAAACTTCGGGAACAACATCCAGCATTAGTCAACAGAAAGGCCCAATTCTCCTCCACGACAATGCTCGACTTCACGTTGCTAAAACGATCCTTTAGAAGTTGAACGAATTGAGCTCCAAAATTCGGCCTCATCCGCCATACTCTCCCTATCTCTCACCTACCGACTTCCACTTCTGCAAGCATCGAGACAACTTTCTACGAAATTCCTCAAAAACTTAAACGACGTCAAAAATGCTTTAAGCAACTTCATCGCCACCAGAACGCAAGATTTTTACGTTACTGGCATAAATACATTTGTTTTGCGTTGGCAAGAGTGTGTTGGTGCTTATGCTGTTTCTTTCGATCAATAAACTTTTCGTCCGAACCGAGATATGTTCGTCTGAATTTAAAAGTTAAAAACCGTAAGAACTTACTTGTCAACCTGATAGTTGATTTTACCTATCACATCGCGAGGGCAGAGTTAGAAACAAGGTTTGTTTTCAATGGACACATCGGATTAAAAAGGATAATTGCTTACGTCTTTAAAGGTGTTTCTGTCGCGCAATGCTGATTATATTTGTAAGTTAGATATGAACATTTGTGTAGAAAATGTTTATTTCACTGTTCATAATCACTTTTAGTCCAATTTACTTGTTAGAAACATATTTCTATTTTTACGTTATGTCATGGATTGTCCCATGTAAGAGTGCTGTTACGTCAGCTAGCGTTAATTTACGCTAGCTGATGTAATAGCACTCTTACATAGTACAATCCATTATATGCGAAGAGAGAGAGTGAGAGAGAGAGAGAGACGCAATGTACTATCAAAAACCAAGTCTTTAGCAGCAGATAACTTCTACACTTACTGTAAATGATACCCTTGTTATTAGGTTGTTGCAAAAATAATGTCGTTTTTTGACGTTCAATGTCAAAAAACATTATTTTTGAAATAATCTAATATATACCTCCTTAATTTATTTTTATTTAGGACTATTATTCTCATCTTTATTAGTTGTTTTTTTTTCATCTTTTATTAATAAAAATAAATTAATATATGTAATGCTCATCTCAAAAATGAATTCCAATTAAGGAATAATATATATACCAATAAGTACGGACCCGACTATGGAAGATCAGATAATAAATAAACGTGGATTTATAAGATCAAAAGAATCCAACCTTGATCGCCCCTTTGGTGCCCGTGGCGGAGTTGATAGAGACGTTGAATCTCTACGGTTCCCGATGGACATTGTCTGAAAATAGCGGTTTCAATCCCACCCAAAGCGTGCCAGAGGTTTACTTGGCCAAAATGTAGTGAGACGATTACAACTACGGACGGCATTGATGGCTGAGAATGCAGTTAGGAGATTCGACGTTCCTATCCGTCGCGGTTACCACCTGACGAAGGCCAGAGGAATAGTTGGCCGAAACGTTGTGAATAAACAAACCAATAAAAGATGAAAAAAAAACAACAACTAATGAAGATGAGAATAATAGTCCGAAGTAAAAAATAAATTAATATATATAATGCTCATCTCAAAAATGAATTCCAATTAAGGAATAATATATATACCTCCTTATTGTCTTATTTCTATTATGCGGCAACAATTATTACACTGACTTTCAACTAGTTACTGGACAGCCAACAGATGGCTTCGTATACAACGCTTCATCTATTTGTTTACACTGCACCTGGTGGTGATAATCTCCTTGTATTTTGAGAGTATATCTTATTCTGCACACGTCATAATCACGATGGCACGCTGTTTCTCGTTAGATCACAGAAGTTACGGTGTGTTGAGCCTGGTCATTACGAGATAGACGAGCATTTGTGAATATTAGGTGAAAGTGGCAGTTAATCACCTGAAAAAGGCCGGAGGATTAGTTCGCCAAAACGTGGTAAGACAACAACAATTATTGAAGGCAATAATTACTGGGGATACAGTTACAAGTCTTAGCATTCCTATCCCGTCCCAGTTCCTACTTACTTGCCTCCCAACGAGGACAAAGTTAGACGCAATTTCGGTTTTTAATGTGGGGAAAATCCAGTTCCCCCAAGAAAAAAGCACTCTGGATAGGAACAAAAATAAAAATTGTCTCAGTCGTGAAGGATTTCCTCTCCACTTACCGAGGATAGAAAAAGGTAAAGTGTAGCATCAAAACAAATACAACACTGTGATCTTGGTTAATCACCTGAAGAAGGCCAGACGATGAGTTGGCCGAAATGTGGTGAAACAACAATTATAAAGATGAGGAGAACTATAAAGTTTTTTTTGTTTTTTTTTACAAGGTGGTCACCACTTATCAAGGCCTGGAAGCCACTCGGGGATAAGGTTTATTGCGTGTACAGTACGTTAATGTTGAGATTTGATAAAGTGTCTACAGGCGTGCACTTCTAAGAAAGAAGCTTTGTTCATGGAATCTACGTTTTGATTTTGGCACAGATAAAGAGTGGGGAAAATTTTTGACAGTGGTTTCAGCTAGACAGGTGTTTTTCGTGAAAGATCGGCGAGGGGGGGCAGGGATTTGAGCTCAGACGAGCACATACCATGGAAGTAACGATAAAACAAAGACAGGCAATAAAATAAAGACAAATACACAATGAAGACACAATAGCATTCATCCGCGCGGATTCAATCATAGGTATCGATGGAAAGTCCATGCAAATTTTCAAGTTGGACAGAAGGAGTCCAGAGTTCGACTGATAGATTCCGGATCAAACAACTTGAAGAAAACGTAGTGAAAATAAAACTCAGTATGAACAGTAGTTAGAATAACAGAGATGAAACAGAACAGAACAAGTTTGGTAACATTTGCTCTAAATGTCTTTACGTTATTGCAAAAATTATCTCTGACATTTCCAACAACCTTCGGTATCGATATTTACAGGAGTTCATTTCGAGACTTACCGACCAGGATAAACTGTCTTCAGGTGCGTGATTATAAAGGTGTGTTCCTTTTGTTCGTCGATATTCAAAAGGGTGGCACCATTCATCTGAATTAAAAATAACAATGAAAGATTTACTTCATCTACTTGAAATCACTTTCACATAATATGCCTGTACAACTCATTAACTTTTCTACACATACTTATTATAAAATCCAATAATAAACTACCCTTCAATGTTAACCACAAAACTGCACACAACAAAATGGTTACATACATTTCTACTCGCACCATAATAACAAAACAAAAGCAAGTATTATAATTGGTTTCTTTCCACGTGCATTCAGAATTTGCAGTCCGAAATATTTTGAAAACCTTTCAATATCCTAAATATTTTATATTACATGCAAAGAAAAAAGCCACACAAATATCTTCCAGAATAAATAAGCGAAAATCATATACACTAGACATATCTCTTTTAAACAAACATCTTCTTTGACCTACACACACACCAATACTACAATAATTTGCAGCATACTAAATGTTGGGAACGTTTCCCTATTGCATGGAATAATTAACTATTCCATGACATTAGTTCCGTTCATAACGTCACTTCCGGGTAACGAGGACAGGTTGACAAAGTCAGTCATAGATGGATACGCGGAGAAGGTGGTTGAGCAAAGATTTACCTTTTCCATCCCATTGAGGAGGAATGTTGGAAACTCCTCTGCATCAATACGCATAGGGGACTCTACAAGGTTGAGCGGTTAGCATTCGGGATCAAGGTAGCACTTGCGATCTTCCAGCAGGTCATGGACACCATGCTGGGCGGACTTGACTTCAATTGCGCCTACTTGGACGATATCTTCATTGCCAGTAAATCCACAGGCGACCATTGCAAATACATGAGGTCATTAAAAGAATTCAAAGCTTCAGTTTTAAAGTGAAAGAAACTAAGCGTGACTTCCTCATGAACGAGATATAATACTCTGGGCACATAAATACAAATGGTAGACACCCTGACCCTGAGAGGGCAGAAGCCATAAAGAGCATGCCTGCTCCCGATAATGTGCAAGCACTCAAAAGCTTTCTGGGACTGGCTAACTACTACTACGTCTTCATAAAGAACATGCATGACTTGCGCGAATTACTTAAGAAAGAAAAAGCCTGGGATTAGATACCTGAATTTCAAGCGGCGTTTCAGGAAATGAAGGATATTTTAACATCGAATATTTTTCTTACGCACTGATACAAAGCTGAAAATAATAGTAGCGAACGATGCAAGTTCATGTAGTATTGGAGCTTGTATTCTTAATATAATCCTTATAAAACAACTAGAGTTACCTCCCTTTTCGTCTTCTCGTTTCCTTTCCTTACACTTTAAATAAGGCCCTATCTCATTGGCCAAAGGTGCCGCTCATCGACCAATCACGGCAACCTATTTATTAAGTGGGACTAGAGATTCCCTTTAAACTTCCTCTTTTGTCCGAACCTCTGTGGACGAAAGACTTATTATTTCATCTCTCTTCTTTCCGAACTTGAATGGGGCCGTCAAACTGAAGACGTTAAAATAAGAACTTTTTGGACTTCTTAAAAAGCCGTAAACGCAATTGTTTTGCAACCTGCTTATTTTATATTTGTATTTATTTGAAGTTAAATACACTTTTATTGTTCTTCGACTTGTATATTCGTGTTTCTTTTTCGTCTGAGTCCTAAGTGTCTGGTCAAAACAGAACCTTCTAGATGGTACCAAATCCGATCGCCTGTGCATACAGAACGCTACTACAAGCCCAGAGACACTAGGAGGCACTAAGTATCATATTCGCCGTAACAAATTTTCATAGATACTTACATGGCAAAAGATTTAAGTCGCAAACTGAACATACGCCGTTGCTTACAACTTTTGGATCCAAAAATAAGCTTACCGACATATACTGCCAATAGACTGCTGAGATGGGGGTACAATCTTGCTGAATTATAATCTTACACTGGAGTATTTACTTACTTGTACTTGAAACGACATTCACCCTGGAGGAGTTGAGTCGGCTTCATGAAGATGCACATCTCGTATCGCTGCGGCCCAAACCCGGCGATCGGAGGCAAGATCCCGAGTGAGCAACAGCCAGTCACGTCTCCAACGAGACAGACCATAGATGAGCGAACCCGAAATAAGCTCAGCGTCGGCTTTGATAGTCCCGATCCACGTTCTTAGCTGGCCACCGACACGTTTTTTTCCAGCCGGGTAGAGGACGTGGGGAGATAGCCTCGTGGATAAAGACCCCTGCATCACAGCGAGAGGCATGGCCGAACCATCGAAGGCGTCGGGCCCGCAGTAGGTCAGTAATTGCCTGGAGATTGCAGCGACGCCGGACTTCTTTGTTGGCGACGAAATCCAAGGGACGGATGCAAACTTCATGAGAAATATGCACAATTATACACTGGAGTACTTGTCATCAAAAGAAATTAGCCATGCTGATAGCCTATCTAGACTAATACCCATGGAAAGGGTGTTAAGGGATAGAGAGAGAGAGAGAGAGAGAGAGAGAGAGAGAGAGAGAGAGAGAGAGGGAGTGGAATTATAGTGTAGACATGTTGACCGGAAGTAAAAGATCAGCTGATTTGATTGCCTGTGAGTCATGTGATCAGGTTAGCTGAATCGAGGAGATTTGGTTAGGACTTGGACGAAAGCGGACGGCTTTGCCGTTCTCTCCTCCCCTTTGGGGGTGGGGACGAACGCTGACGTGGTAGAAATAAGACCTAGAAGAAGAAACCACAGGCTAAATTCAATTTTCATTCCTTTCTGCAAAACATTTGGAAGGTGAATAAAAAAACTATAAAACCAATTTCTTGTCTTGGAGTGAAATAATTCTTCGTTCCCAAACACAGGAATCAAGTCTCCCTCCGAGACGAGAATTTCCAAATGGACCAATATAATGGCAGAAGGTATGTTTAAAAGATACATGAAAAATCACACACCTATGCATACTTAACAGCATCACTAGACGATCAGACACACAGCGACATTAAACTGATAAGATAATCAAACACTCAACCCTTTATTATAGAGCAACAACGTAACAAGGGGACCTTTTAAGGATTCCATCTTTGCTGCTCTTCGTACTGACTGCGAAATAAAAACAATGATAAACAACACAATTAGAGAGCTTTCGGTATCCCTAACTTAAATTAAAAGAGAAGCAGATGAGGATGACTTTATCTGCGACATCAAAAGCTAGATCGCCATGACAATGTTCCGGAAGAATTCTTGCTTTGTGACGAGGTCTTATAATATGGCGAAAGAATGATGATTCCGAAAAGTTTTCAGAAACGAATTCTATGGGATTTTACCATAGAACACCCTAGAAAAAAAACGAATAGAGAACTTGTTGAAAAGTTACGTCTACTGATATAACATAGACAAAGACATCGTGGACATCTTGAACAGGTTGTGCTCTCGCTGCAAAAGCACCATCAATTACATTCAAACCCTAGCTGAAGACTGAGCAACTGTGGGCTAAAATTCATAGGGCACATCATTTTTTGCAGGTCCGCTCGACGACCACTAAGATTTAATTCTAGTTGACAGCGACACCAAGTGGTGTGAGATGCAAAAGACCGACAACTGGGACAACAATAAATTTCCTACATAAACTGTTTGCTCGTGTCGGTGCGGTAGACTGCATCGTGAGCGACAATAGAACTCAGTTCACGTCTGCAGAGTTCAAAAGCCTTTGCAACACGTTCCAAATTAAACGCGTTACCACTCCCGAATATCACCTTAGTTCGAATGGGCAAGCGGAGCGCTTTGTGAACACTCTCAAAAGAGCACTGAAGAAGACTCAAGGTACCCCAACCGATGAAGCCCTCCAACAATTCCTACACGTGTATGGGATTACACTTAATCCTAACACCCCAACAGAAACCTCACCGGCGGAAATTATATTTGCAGGGAAGATGAGATCCGTTTTTGACAAACTCTTACTTAAACAGTCTAGACCACATGACCACTTACGTACCCAGTAAACGTGTCATGTTAGGAGAAACAGTTTTCTTTAAAAGTTACAAAAATAATACCTCATTGTGGAATATGGGTACGATCAGTAAGAAAGTCGATGATATGTTATATATCGTGAAAGGACCGAAAGATACCCATAAGCATCACTAAAACCAATTAAGAAGATGTTATGCAGATGACACTAGCGATACACAACCGTTGGAGGAAGAACCGATCGACACTATTTTCGAAACATTTGATCTGGACCCTCCCCAAACAACACCTGAAAAAAGACGGTCGGTTTGGAAAAGAAAGGTTATCGATCCACTAATGATCGATCCTAAACGGAAGAAGTATTAAGAGCTTTTATGAACAAAAAGCTTGGGAGGAGGTATTGAGGATGCACCGCTACTGTCTGGAATAATGATCTACTCCATGACGTCACTTCCATCCATGACGTCACTTCCGGGTAACGAGGTGAGCAAAGATATTGCTCGATTTAACTTTTTTTCGTCTATTTTCCTTAACGCATATTTACTTAACTTAATGTGGTCTTCCTTGTCAGCTATTTATATACTAACATTACAACACTAAGCAAACTAAGAATTCCAATTATATAAACCACATCACAAACTAAAAAACAAACATAACAAAAACAACAAAACATCTCCAAAACAAACAAATTTCCAATGCAGGTATATACACTGTTCCTTGTCAAAATTGTTATCATATATACGTTGGTGAAACCCAACGTAGTTTAGAGAAAAGGGTCAATGAATATAAAAGAGATATAAAGGAATAGCAATACTCTATCATTCATTGCAGCATAATCATGCTTTAGTTAAAAAAATTTTCAAATGAACCGCGACGGAGACTTCTTAAATCAGCGCTTATCGAAAATTTAAGCACAATTAAACAACGTGCAGGTTTCTATATTGTATCGCCATTCATAAGTAAACTTCTATTCAAAGAAACATAATTTTATTTTAGACAAGTTAAATTCTTTCACGTCACAGAAAACACCACTTATAATGATTAAGATATATAACCAATCAATAAATTACATAACAAAAATACACTTATTCCATTTTAGTTGCATATCCATATTTGAATTATAACGGACGCATTTGTTCCGAAAAGAATATAGAATTACATCATCTCTTTTTTAAATATATTAACGACTACATAACGTTATAAAAAATGTTACTCTCTCTCTCACAGCGCTCTACCCCCTCTCTCTTTTTTAAATTTCCTACCACTTTTCTTTTCTGAAATGGAAGAAAGTCGTATATTCCATTACATCAAACATATATTTTCAAATATTTGTACTTGTGTTTGTTTTTTTCTTAATTTCATTTTCAGAGGAATTCTCGCAATAAAGAAGAAACGTTGATGAGCACATAACTGGGTGTGTTCTATTTTTCATCTCTCTCTCTCTCTCTCTCTCTCTCTCTCTCTCTCTCTCTCTCTCTGTATATATATATATATATATTAAACACTAGCAGGCCTTCCGGCATTGCTCAGTCGTAAAATACACTTACATATGATAGTTTGATTAATACAGATTCCGTATGTATTATCATATTATATTGAACCCAATATATAGTGATAAGTTAAAAAGTTTTTAAAAAATTGACTCGTGTACCACCACCGAGAATCGAAACCAAAACGCTTAGCTGACTATTAGTTTTTCCTTTGAAGTTAATGTCTGAGCTATGAAGACATGTCTGCTGCAAGGCAAGAAATTAAAACACCTTCACCTGACAAATTTCATATCTTTAATTTTCACACTTTTGCGCAAAATTTCCCCGTTTTAAACCACAAAAGAAAGTTTCACATGTGTTCGAATACCCTGTATATTAAGTTTCGTGAGTGTAGACCAAAACTGACAGAGGAGTTTGATTAACAATTTTTTTAAACAAACATATATATACAGATAAATATATAGGGAAAGAGGTTTGTCTTTACTATACCTTTTTATGCAAATATTACGCAAGTATAAATCATGTAGAATATCTGCATGAATATAATTACACGTAATAGTTGATCATCCTATAAGAAAACCGGAAAAAAAAAACAATAGGGAATTCATTAAAATGGATGTTTAAAAGAGTATGCAAATTAGCAGGATCTTTTGCAGATGAATGCAATTCCGCGACCAATACATAACAAAATTTTCTTTCCTTTTTAAATAAATATAGAAAGGGTGTGTAATATAAATAATAATACACAAAAAGCACATTTATAATATATATATATATATATATATATATATATACATATATATATATATATATATAACTACTTCATTTACTCACATAAAATAAATATACGAAAGTATAGATTTATGCGTAAACTTTAAGTATTTACTTCAAAAGTGCTCAATATGTAGGTAGAGCTAGTTAGTAATTTATAAAATATATATGGCGATTAAGCTACACTGAATATTCGGCGTTTCATCCACTCTAGGATTCGTCAGGCTTTATATGGCGATTAAGCTACACTGAATATTCGGCGTTTCATCCACTCTAGGATTCGTCAGGCTTATGCGCATAAGCCTGACGAATCCTAGAATGGATGAAATGCCGAATATTCAGTGTAGCTTAATCGCCATATATATTTTATAAATTACTATATATATATATATATATATATATATATATAAATCCTCGAAACAGTGTTTCATGGTAAACAACTGATGATCCCTTGAAAAATAAAATATTGGTATTATAGTAAATTCGAGAGCGACTTGATGCAGTGATTGCAGGTGATTAAATAACTTACTTAATGGTTTTCTAACGAATGATAAAAATAATTTTTTGTATAGTTTTAAAGGTTAAAAACTTCAAAGACTCTCTCTCTCTCTCTCTCTCTCTCTATATATATATATATATATATATATATATATATATATATATATATATCACTATAACTATCTGTGTGTGTGTGCTTTCATTTGTTTGTTCTTAAAGAACATGAAATAAATCTGCCCCCGGCTTTTAGAACATACGCCCGTTGGCATTCTCTTTTTATGCTTATTAAGTCTTTCTTCTCGCTTCGAATCTATTTCTTAAGTGAAAATATACATAATTAAGATACGTGTGCGCCACAAACTTATCGGTGATACCCAGAGAGAACAAAGATTCGATTGTCAAAAATTGTCAGAGGATCGTTAGTACATCGACAAAAGTGCATCACTGCCTTTCTTCTAGTTTGACGAAAAGAAGCCGAATCAGAAAGTCTGTTCTTGTGTTTTGTTGTTACACGATATTAGAAGCCAACTACTTGCGATTAGATTCTTACCTTACATGTCTAGACACACTGATGAGTCTTGAAAATTCGAAACAGTTGTCTGTGGATAACTATATACACACACGCACATAAATATATATATGTGTGTGTGTGTGTAAAAATAAGCAACTATAACAGATCTTATATATATATATATATATATATATATATATATATATATATATATATATGTATATATATATATATATATATATATAAAGGAGATTAGAACAATAGTCTAAAGAGCAGAGTGTATTTTAATGTAATAGTAAAATTACTAGTTTAATTAAAATACAGGGAAAGAAAAAGTGCTCGTTGTAATTTAGACATATAATAAGCTCGATAGGTAAATATCCTAGAGCTAATTTAATATTTAGTAATGTGATTTATGATTTAAAAATTAAATTATAATTAAATTAAAAATCCGAAACGATCGTACAAATAATTGATTTTGTTGTTGTTCCTTCTTATGAAACGGATTTTTAACTTAATTATAATTTGATTTTTAAAATTTCAATCACATTACTAAATATATATATATATATATATATATATATATATATAAGCTGTGTTATTGTTGCTCTTTTTATACATATATTAGACTACCTGTGACCCGTTGGGTCAGTATGTTATATTAGCTATGGAATTCATGTATGAGCGTGACATTTGTGACGTAAAGAAAATGGTGTTTTTTTTTTACATAATAGAAATATTTCTATGAAAGTATATTAAAATGAAAAATCACGGTCGGATCACTCAAACATGAAAAAAATCCTCCTTATTCGTGTAAAGTTACCTATTTTTCTGAATAATCGCTCAAAAATCGAAAATTAAACATGATTTTCCTACGAATCGAACGTCGACGAAAGTCATTTAGCAGCAAAAACGCACATGAACCTACCGATGAAAAATATAAGAATGAAAAACCCATATTGGAATCCTTCAACCAAGTTATAGAAACTTAAAATCTAAAAAAATATAATTAATACAATCTAAAGCAATAAAATAAAACTAATATTGAAACAGATTAGTAAATGTGTCAACAAATTCACCGTTCTCACACAACTATTTTGTATCTAGAAATGTAAACAAAAAATAAAAAAGAAGGAAGGAAGGAAAAAGGACGGATAGAAGTAGTAGTAGTAGTAGTAGTAGTAGTAGTAGTAGTAGTAGTCTTGGCTTTACTACAATTGTTCTTATGTTTGTCAACGAGTTAAAGTTGTTTAGTTGTAAGAAAATAGCGACAGTATAGTTGTAATAAAGAATAGTTGCAAAACACCCCCACTCTTCCCATGTTAAATAATAATTCGAAATAATAACGTTAATATTTCAGTGCACAGGTCAAAATCTGCAAAAGAAGCGATTTGTGTTTATTTGTTTACGTTGTTATTGGTTAATGTTTATGCGCGCATGCGCAACCGGATGTCGTAAACCGGAAAGTGGGTTATATCACTCGTTACAAGGTCATTTGAGTTTTATAATTCTATAGATTTATATGTATAATATATATATATTGTACATAATATATATATTTACATGTATAATATATATATGTGTGTATATCTAAAATATAAAGCTGAATGTCTGTGTGCGTGTGTATGTGTGTGTGCGTGCGTGTGTCTGGTCACGAATAGGCTCCTATATGGTTGACTATTTTTAAAAGCTGATTACATATAATGATAGAAGATGTATCGAGACACAGGAATGGGTATGTTTGATCTGGCAGTACGGTGGTTCATTAAAATTGCGGGGTCCTCATTCGCGCCTGGTCCACAAAGTATGGAAATAAAAAATTAAAAAATATTCAAAAAACGTTTACAAGTGTTTTTGATATAGATGTACATAAGACTACTTTGATAAGTATGTTTTAACTTAAATAGGGATGGTATAATAAAACTGTGGGGTCTGCGTTCGCGCCTGGCCTCCATAGAATGGAAATAGGCACAAACTTTAATAAAGACTTTTCATATCTATTTGCGTAGGTATAATTTGATAATTATGTTTCAGTTTGAAGAAATATGGTATAATAAAATAATGGGGTGTTCGTTCGCACCTGACCTCCATAGAGTGGAAATATGTCACAAAGTTTAACAAGGTTTTTTTAATATATAACAGTGTGAACAGGTATGGTATAATAAATTATACGGTTTATCTGTTTTATTTTTACTTTCGTCATATTTTGTTTTGGTTTTGATACCCTCAAATTCAACCCAAATTTACAACCCTTCCTTTTCATAACCTATCATCTATATATATAAAAGCGAGAATGTATGTATGTATGTATGTGTGTATGTTTGTGTGTCTGCTAAGATTTTCGACAGATTTTCAAAAATTGAGTTCTATATGAAAGCTCCATCATTCGCCCGATAAATATCGAAAAATTGGCCAAAAACGTCAAGTTTTTCACCCTAAAATCAGCAAAACCCGTCCTCTCATGACAAATTCGCTCCTACACATGCGTAATACGACGTCGTAACCTGATTTAGTTTAAGATTTAAAAAAAAATGATTTAATTTTGTGTATGTCGTGTCAGGTCAGTTTGTTAGAGCGCTGGGTCATTATCTAAACGTTTTGGGTTCGAATCGTGGTGTGAGATGTCTTCTTGTTTTTTCGATTTTTTAAATTTTAATACTGAAGCAGGGTTATTTAAGCCATTTTTCACGTAACGTTCGTTTTTCTGTGTTTTCTTTTCGCTTATTCTTAGGTTTTCATTAACACCCCCACCCCCGCCTGACTACATACACCCAAAAACACCCGGGCAACGCCGGGTACCCACCGATTTTTTTAAATTTTAATATTGAAACAGGCTTAGTTGAGCCATTTTTCACGTGTCTTTTGGGGGGGGTTATTTTTCAGATTTTTTAAAGAAATTTTAACGTTCGTTTTTCTGTTTTTTTTTTTTTTTTTGGTTTTGTTTTTCCGATTTTTACATTTACCATCGTTCGTTTGCATTACGTTAGTTTTTTGGGGGGTTTTGGGGTTTTTTTTTTCGATTTTTAAATTTTTATTTAATATTTAAAAATATTTACTTCGCTTATTCTTATGTTTTGATTACCCTCCACCCCCACCGCCCGGGTAGCCCACGCTTTATTTTTCAAATTTTTTAAAGAGGTTTTTCTGTTTTCATTTTTCGTTTTTTTCTACTTCTCTTATTCTTATGTTTTGATTAACACCCCCCAACCCCGCCCGAGCACACACACCTCCAAACACTAGGGCAACGCCGGTTTACCCCCCCCCCGGTCTTTCATAAATCAGAGTCCAATTTCTGTAGGCTGTTTTTGAACCCAGTCAACGACGGGTACTTTTGCTAGTATATATATATATATATATATATATATATATATATATATATATATATATATATTAGCAAAAGTACGCGTTGTTGACTGGGTTCAAAAACAGCGTACAGAAAATGGACTCTGGTTTATGAAAGTAGGATAGGTTATGAAAAAGAAGGGTTGTAATGAGATAGCTTCGAATTTGGGGTATCAAAACCAAAGCAAAATATGATGAAAGTAAAAATAAAATAGGTAAACCCCATACTTTATTATACAATATCGATTCACACTGAAACACTTATCACAATATTCTGTGGATCTATATTAAAAAACCTTGTTAAACTTTGTAACATATTTACATTCTATGGAGGTCAGGCGCGAACGAACACCCCATATATATATATATATATATATATATATATATATATATATATATATATATATATATATATATATATATATATATATACATTGTGACTCCTCCTGCTCTCGGTATTGTCAAGAATAAACCTAGTTCTAATCATCCTTGTTGCTTATTAGTAAAAGTACCAGTGACGTTTTTGTTTACATCTGATTGTGGAGTCACGCATAATTGTACGAATTCCAACAAATCACCACTAGCTATCCAGCTACTCTTATGGATAACACATTGTTTTTTGTTTTTGTTTTTGTTTTTCCAAGAAATTCATCACTTCTCAAGGTCTGAAGGTCACTCGTGAATAAGGTCCAATGAGTATACAGTGGTCACTCATACAACAGCGTAATAATCGTCAGTGATGGACATTGGATAGAATTTTGCTATTGAAGGCGATGGCTCAACAAGAACTTGTTTATATTGGACTTGAAGAGGGCCATGTTGTAGTCAGCTGGAAAGAAGACTAGCAGTACAAGTGGCCAGTTCTAACTTTGTTTTGGAATTAGTGTTTTTCTCTTTTTAATAACTTCCTAACACTGTGAGGAGGATGTACATAGTGGCACATATACATATTGAAAGGGGATTTTTCTTATTTTTACATAGGCATCACCACTTATCAAGGCCCAGAGGCAACTCGAGGATAAGGGTTAAAGAGTGTACAGTAGAAATTGGACAATGTAGTAATTGTTAGTAATGGAAATTCGGTAAATTTGTTTAACTTCTCATCAAAAACTTGTTTACGTTAGACTTGAAGACAAGCATATTGTAGTTAGCTGGAAAGCAGGAAAACAGAAGACAATTCCATAGGTGCGCACTTCTAAGAAAGAAGATTTTTTCATGGAATCTACGTTTATGTTTAAGCACAGATAAAGAGTGGGGGAAATTGTTGATAGTGTTTTCTGCTAGACGGGTGTTTCTTGTGAAAGTTTGGCGGGGGGATTATAGATTGGAGATCAGTCGAGCACTTGCCATGAAAATAACGATAAAGCAGAGACAAACTCGCAACATCTCTTCTGTGAGAAAGAGGCTGCTGAGAAGAGAAAATGACACCCCCTACGAGACTACGAGGGTATTTGGACGTACCTAGCTCTTTTATAGATAGAAAATTGCATCAGCAGTGAGATATCTACTGGGTTGATAGAAGTATACCACCATTGTTCCAGCGGTCTTGGCAACGGGTTTTATGTATGTGTTCCATTTAAGATCAGGAGTAAATGTCAAGCTCAGAAGCTTGTAAAAACATCAGGCCTCCCCAAGACGGGAGACATTCATTACAATTAATGCCAGATGGGGATCAGGGCGTTAATGATGTAAAGATAAAAGCTTTGTTTTAGATGCATAAAAGGTAACAAGCCACCTCTTTCCCCATTGTACCACTTGCTCAAGATCAGAGGAAAAAGAATAGGAGAGAACTTGGTCGTTTACGGTCTTAGATGTGCTACCATAGATAATATGGTCAGCAACATAAATGTCTACGAATGATGTAAGGATGTGATTTGGAAGATCATTAATGTACATCAGGAAGAGAGTTGCGTCCAGGATGGACCCCTGAGGTACTCCAGCATTAATACTCTGAGCTTCTGATTTCTGCCCATCAACCACTACTCTTATGAACCTACCAGAGAGAAATTATTTAATAATTGAGAAGACATTTCCAGTTATACCGTAGCTGGAGATCTTGTGAAGTAAACCTTTATGCCATACTCTATCAAAGGCCTTTGATATGTCAAGAGCAATTGCCCTAGAAAGGTAACCTCCGTCGAGATATTCGCTAATCCTATGAGATATAACTGTAAACACATCTGTTGTAGATTTAGCAGAACGGAAACCACATTGCGTGTCACTAAGAAGGTTATTTTAGCTGAGATGGTTGATTACTTCTCTATTTAACACAGATTCCATCAACTTACTCATGACGCAGAGGAGACTTATTGGCCTGTACTGAGAGGAAGATAAGCGATCACCTGAAATCTTAAATACAGGGCATACTGATGAGATTTTCCCAGCAATTATACTTAAGACAACGTTTAAACAGTTTTGTAAGGATGAGCGCTAGTTTTTGGTTGAAGTCTTTTGAGTATTATAATTGGAATACCATCAGGACCGGTTGCTTTACTGGAATTGATTTTGATTAGCTTGGCAACATCACGTACAGATATTTGTATATCACATAGCGTGTTTTCTGATACAGGAGGAAATGTTGTGGGTTGGCAGCCTTGGTCGCAAAGGGTAGAATTGGCTGCAAAGTTTTTGACAAAGAGTTTGGCTTTGTCTGATGTTGACGAGATTAACTCAGGTCCATTGATGATAGTTGAGATTGAACACACGCGTCTGTTCAGGATTCTGTTTGCTATATGCCAAAACTGGTGGGTACCAAGCCGCTGCTCAGCTACTTAGAACTTGACGGACTGAGTATACAACTCTCCTGCGTTCCTAATTACTTTTTTACAGTGGTTGCTGGCAGTCCTGAAAGCGGCTTTAGTCTCAGTACATCTATTACGTTGAAAGCAATGGAAAAGGTGATTTCTGTGCGCAATGGCCGCAGCACATTCTGGAGAGAACCACAACTGGCTGTTAGGTTTTTGCTGGAATCTTTTCGAGTGTATGAAACGGTCTATACCTACAATTAACTATTCTGTCAGGTCTGATATTATAGAGGACGCCTCCTTTTTAAACATCGAACGCAGAGGTAGATCTGATATAAATGTACGGAAGATATCCCAGTCAGCCATAGAATATCGATACACTGTACAATGAAGAGGTACATCTGGGGACTTATTACATTTCATTTTTATCTTAACTGATACAACAGAGTGGTCGGAAGATCCAAGTGGAGACAGAACGGAAACTGAACACAGTTCAGGACAAGTTGTGAGAAAAAGGTCTAGGAGACTTGCATACTGGCCGTCAGTATTGAGCACACAGGTGGGTTCGTGTAGAATCTGAGTGAGGTCATAAGCAATGGAGAAATCATGACAGACCCTCCTCTCATCATCGGTCTTGTTTGAGTGAGTTAACCATTCCACATTGTGAACATTGAAGTCTCCATAAACATGAATATTAGCTGAAGGATAAGCAGATAGGACGTGGTCAATTTTCTCAGATATGCTTTTAAAGATAGTAACTTCGCTGTTGTGAGGGCGATAGATAGCAAATATAAACGCAGTAGTTTCAGCAAGTGCAACCCAGAAGCACATATAGGGTAAATTAGGATCTTCTCTGGAGATGTCCCTACAACATGGAAAGCCATCTTTTATATAGGCACATATTTCATGCCCATAGCGATCTTGGGGGTCAGATTTGGAAGTTAAATTAGAGTATCCTTTCATTACGAACTTATCTAGGGAAATAGTCTGTCCAATGCTAGTTTCGCTTAGAAATAATATGTCTGGTTTAGTCTCCTGTAATTGGGTTTCAACCTCTGGAACGTAAAAACGTAGACCCCTGATTTTTGAGAATGGTAGTGGGGATCTACGTTAGAAGTTGGAGATCCGGGTTTAATCGTGTATTTTTTATTGAAACTTTTTATGATGGAGTTTGGGGATTTGTGGACTAGGTCGACAGACATGCTTGGAGAAGGGCAGAAAAGTATGAGAGAAATAGAAATGAAAGTAAGAGAGAAATAGAAATGAAAAAATATTTAGCACATGAAAAGGTTAAGCCGTAACAATTAGCCACTAATATGGCATCGAGAGGCCCCACCAAAAGCTACTGCATAGTCCAGAATCCATTCACCAAATGGCAATACAGCAGCCCCATTAATTTGCACCTGCTGATAGGACAGCCTCCTTAGTAGTTAATCTAAGGTTCGGGTCCCTGAATATCAGGCGGATAACGTCAGCCCAGATAAAACGTTTACCTCCAGCACCCTTACTAGTGGCATGGCTATAAGGATAGACATAGAAACAGAATATCTCCGACATCTCTGGCAACTGTTCATGCAAAATATTGTCAACCTAGAATACAGCTTGTTCTTCTCCCTTTGTCAGAAATATAACTAATTAAAAAATGAGGACTGAGGGACAAATAAAGAGAAGCGAGAGTAACTGGAGCTGCCGGATGGAGCTGGTAGACTAGGAAACAGGGGATGGAGATAGGTAGACGGACGAGTTAACGATAAAGAAGTCTTAATTAAAATATGTTGTGCTTTTGCACAGGCTAAAAAACGATATATTTACTCATGAAACTTACCTTAGAACGAGTGTTTGTTTTTTCGTTCATTTTATAGTCTTTTTCGTTTTCCTTTCCGTGACGTCACTTTGCACATGGCTAAGAATTTTTATGCAGCCGCCGTACGCGTGTCCGCTCTCTGTTACACTAAAAACGTTCATCAATATGACCGGATTCAGCTATTAAATAACTCGAAAACGGCTGATATACCGTAGAAAAAAACAACGAAACCAACACCATGATTAAATATGTGACGATATAATGAATTTGAAGCATAACACCCTTATTAAAAATGATCGAATTCTGCATTAAATAACGTAAAAGGGGTTGGTACAACAAAAGACTAGAATGAATATTTGAAAATATAAACAACTTGAAGCATATCTGGTTACCTAAATAATCGCATTCGGCATAAAATAATCCGAAAAGTGTTGATATGCCGTAAAACAAAAAAAAAATCAAATATGAATACAGAGTGGAAAGATAAAATAGTCGCTCTAAAAAAGACGACACGATTCCATTTCCGTTTGATGAAAACCAGTTTTTCCTTGTTGTTGCAGACCATCTACTAGTTGGCGAGTTGTGTACAAATCCCAAGAGCGATAAGAGCCTTCTACAATGTCTGAAAGTGGCACAACGTTCAACGAGCGAGATCGGAGATGCGGCGCTGTACAACTCATGCTCTCTACCGATTCAAGTCATGATAACAGGACCATTGCCACTACCCTCAAAATGTAAATTCGAACGGTTCAACGTCTGAGGGCACAGCTCAACGCATCGGACGACCCACGGTTATGGTCTTTGGTGTGGTTTACAGTGAGGGCCACATCATGCCACCTCTTCGAAGTCGGCTTGAAAGTCAAACCAAAGTGTACCTGGATGTGCTGAAGAGTGTGATGATCCTGGTGCAAACAAGTGGCCGCTGGAAGACCCGGGATATGGCAACAGGACTAGACGCCGGTCCATAAGTCCAAAGACACCCAGGCTTGGTTTTAGAAGGAGTGCTAAAACTTTGTATCCTTCTCTCCAATCTGAACCCGTTGGACTACATGACGTCGAGAAAATCACCAGCAGGACCTCCCATAATATCAAAGCCAGCATGATCGCGGTCAACCTCCGAGTATTCGCCGAGCTCCCGCCAAGCTACTGCCGAGCTCTTGCTGAGCTTGTGGAAAAGGCATGATCCAAGCTTCAGACCCGTATCCAGGTGGTGATTGAGGCTGAAGGCGGCAACATTGAATAGTTAGCGTTATTTTCTTCAGGGTGCAACTTTATCGTTCTACCCTGATTATTTATATATATATATATATATATATATATATATATATATATATATATATATATATATATATATATATATATATATATATATATATATATATATATATATATAAAGCACTTGAAGTATAAAAGTTTCATCAAAATGGCCAGATTCGGGATTAAATAACGTGAAAAGGATTGATATGCCGCAAAACTCAACAGCCAAACTAAACTAATAAAAGTTTCCTTATACTATTTGTTCTTTGTAACCTATTTCTTTCTTCTTTTTTTGCTACATTTGTTAAAATTGCTATTAGATCTATCGATTTAGTTAATTAAAATTCTCTTCCCTTTGTCCCCTTTGGGATAAAAGGTTACCAGAAAGTATTCTAACAACTTTCAGCCCGAGACTCTAACAGTTTTCTTAATTACTTTTTCAATCCCTTTTACTTGTTTAGAAGTTAATCTACGCTGCGTGTCAAATTATTAACGAGATAACATTTGTTTACGCATTCCAGAAACTTACCGGTAGTTTCGTATCAAAAAGCTTCGGAAACGTTGGCAATGGTGAGCTTCGCGTAAATTTTCGTACTGTTCCGCGCAATGTAAACAACTTGCCATCATAATTGCTGAATCCACAGTATTTGAGGCGTGTCAAATTATTAACAAGACAGTTTGTTTCGTCAATAAAATGGGTCGTAAAGGTGGTTTGAGTAGTTCTGAAAAGAGTACTACTACAGAACAGCTAGCAAAAAATAACACTATCCTTGAAATATCGGAAATGATATGAAGGTACCATCAAACTGTGAAGATTTTTGTCAATGACCCTACAAAGTTACGTAAGAGAGCTGATAAAGGTAAATCTAGAGTTGTTTCACGTTGTTCTCTACTCCAAATTAAACGTGAAGTTGTTAAGAACCCTGGGCAGACAAGTCAAGAAGTTTTTGACCAAGCCGGGATGAAGAATGTCTCAAAAAGTACTCGATGCCGCCTTCTGAAAAAGTGGCAAAGTCTGTTAAGCCTGTGACAAAGCCTCCATTAAAGCCACATCACATACAAAACCGATTGAAATGGGCAGAGGACAACATGAAAACGGATTTTTCCAAAGATTTGTTCACGGAGGAAGTGTGTGTCACTCTTGATGGCCCAGATGGATCCTAGATGGACGACATCGGCATCAGCATTTAAGGCAGCAACAAGGTGGTCGTGGGATAATGATTTGCGCTGGAATTATTGGAGGTACTTTAGTTGACACATAGAAAGTCCCCGACGGCGTAAAAATGACGTCAAATGCGTACATAGCTTTTTTGAAGCATGGCTGAAGAAACAAAGGTTGACGTTCAGAAGAGCCATTATTTTTATGCAGGATAATGCTCCCTCGCATGCAGCAAACAAAAGCAATGAGTATTTGCAACAACTGGGATCCTCTGAGCTCGAGAAGATGGAGTGGTCTGCGAATTCACCAGATTTGAACCCAATTGAGAATCTTTGAACTATCATGAAGCGACGCCTCTATACAAGTGGACGCCAATGTAAGAGCAAAGATGAATTGTGGGAGGCTCTCCAAGGGATATCGCTAGGAATAACTGTTGACGAAATCACAAATTTAACTAATTCTGTGGACCAACATCTTTTACAAGTCATTCATAAAAAAGGGTCGCATATCCCCTACTAATTATGTCAACGTAGAAATTGCTATGTAGTTATTGTGTTCTAAACAATTTTCCTAGTTCATTTAATGTTTGAAAATTATTTCAATAAACAAATTATGAGTATATTGTGCTTTTTTTCTCAACCTCGTTAATAACTTGACACACTGAAATCAACAGATATTCCTGTTTTCTGCCATAGTTTCGCTAATACTGCCTTAAATACTTTTATTTTCTGACTGGAGTAGCTGGATAGTATTGTAAGCCCTTTCTCAAAGTTTCATAGATTTTTATTTACTCGTTCTTTAAATATTAAAAAAAAATGTAAACTCGTTCATAATTTGATACGCAGTGTAAATAAGTCAATCTACTTATTCAAGGTGTCCAAAAAGTCACTGAAGTGTTAAAAATCTTTGTAATTTTACCATTAATGAGTAGTTTTTTCTCTATTTCAGATATTTTACAGATAATATTTTGGATATTAAAAATGAATTAGTACACCATTGAACACAGTATTCAAGTTATGAATTCTTTTACCAAAATTAGGGGTAAGGTTCAGTAACTTTTGGACATCCTGCATATAAAAAAGGCACTTTGTATGTGTGAAAGTTCGTCTCCTATGAACTCCAAAAAGGCTGTGCCGATTTGTTTAAATTTCGCACAAATCTACTTTATATCCCTGGAAGTGTTCTAAGATAGATTTTGAATCGAAATGTCCCGGATACGTATCGAAAATCGATAATAAAATATTTTGATTAATGAAGCGAGTCCGATTTTGATTAGCACTTTTATACTGCTCAACATTGCAAAAGAATTTTAGAAGTTTTATCACCCACAAGCAGATGGACCCGGCGTTTAAAATCAACAATAATTTCTTGGATAAGACAGGGGTGCGTTCGAAATAAATGTTTTTGTTTAGAGTAGAACTGAGCTAGCATTCTTGGCATTTGAATTTTAGACTTTAATTCGATTTTATAACAAAATAATTTCATGAAATCAACGGTAGGTTCTCTACAGTGCAATGTATACTACAATGAATAGTGTACTAATCGCAGAGAAGCATGTGAGCTTTCTCTCAGTGCACCGCGGTAGGTTCCCGACTTGACCAAGCACTCAATCGATTTAATTGGTGTAGGTGATTTCTCCGAT
Organism: Euprymna scolopes; assembly: GCF_053919585.1. Lineage (NCBI taxonomy): Eukaryota > Metazoa > Mollusca > Cephalopoda > Sepiida > Sepiolidae > Euprymna > Euprymna scolopes. The sequence goes on along the minus strand of NC_136516.1, from coordinate 40,402,792 downwards.
TTTTATGAAAATAAAAGCATTGGAAATGTGGAATATTCATTGATCGTTATTCAATCCCGGACAACGTCGGATCCCCTTATTATTATATAATTGAAAAAAAAAACGAACAACGTTTATCAATAGTTTTGTTTACACGATAATATATAAGGTAGTGACATTATTCACAGTGTTGGAAAGAAAAAAGAGGAAAAGGTTTAAAAAATCGACGCACGTATGGAAGCTGTATGCAAATGACCGAGCTTGTGTAAGATGACGTCAATGTATGGAAGTAAAAAGTTATAAAAAGAATAACGTGTGCGCAGAGTGCAGAGCACGTTCGACAGGATAGAGGTGGGGGTATCACGATCACGTTTTCTTCGGGAAACTAACCGGAAATGAATGTCTTGTTTAAACGGGTAAAATTAGTCGAGTTTTTCATCGTCTTGGTGTTTTTGCGACGGATTCTACAATCTGTTGGGTCTCTACATATAAATATAATGACGAGTAAAGTTTTGGATGGTGATACTATTCACTATGTTGGGTAGAAAATAGAAGAAATAAGTTAGTAAGCAACAAAAAGTAGATAAAGTAAGGTTACTAAAAAGGTTATTCATAGATGGTTAATCAAGGTGTGACAGTGACTGGAACAAAGAACTGGACATAGAGTTCGATATATTTAGATTTAGTATCAGGATAGTTTGAACAGTGAGACATGGCGACATGGTGCGGCTTGGATTAAATCGCAAGGGTTTTAGGAGACTGAGATAAGCTGGCGTCAACCGATAACAAAGAGGCCTCGACAGATGGTTAAGCTATGAACGTTAATGGTTGTTTCCCGGGATTGTGGCACACACACACACACACACACATACACTGTCCAACTTACATGTGTCAGGGTTTATGTATTTTGTGTTTGGAATTGAGTTTATATACTTGGCAACAAATGCTCGCCCCTCTGCCGTGAACATGAGAGGTGTTGAGACCTTCAGAAGAGAATATGAAAGAGAAGACCAAGGAAACAACGTTGCGTTCGACGGGGCACATGGTCTCACTAGAGTAAAAATAAAAAAAAGGATAAAGTTAACATTAAATACGAGGTGCCTTAAATAAGTTCCAGATTTTTTCGTATGGGCACTTTTGTTGATATTACACACATGAAACTCTAGTCAGCTGTGAAGTAATCTCCTTCGACTGCGTTGAACTTGTTTGTACCGTCCCAACAAATCTTGGAAGTCTTCTTGTATAAGCCTGTCAATTTCCCTCGTCGCAATATCTTTCATCTTCTCAATTATCTCATAATGATAGTCTCCCAGGTTTTCCTTTAGCTTAGAGAATAACCAAAAGTCACAAGAAGCAAGTTCTGAACTATAGAAATTGTGTTGAACTGTCTTGATGTCTATCTTATTCAAATAGTCTGTGGCAAGGATGGGGCACCCTTGGGACAAACCGCGCAAATCTAACGCATCTTCAGTTCCTCACGATTAATTGTGTGTACATTTCCTACATTGAGATCAAACTGTGCACTTATTGTCTCTATAGAGACTCGACGTCCTTATTCAGGAAATTCTTTATTTGGCCAATCAACTCCGGTATTCTGACTTCTAAACTTCTTCTACACCTCTCATCATTCCTCATGGACTCCCTGCGTTCCTTGAACTTCTTATACCCTTCAAGAACTGATGCTCGATTCATGCAAGATGGTGTAAAAACTGTCTGAAGTATTCTACACGTTTTTGTGAGTTTTTTTCTAAGTTTAGAACAGAATTTTATTGTGTATCGTTCTTCTAACATGTCCTCACGTTCAGATTGCAATCTTGAAAATTCATCACCTGTGACAATCAGCCTTTAGTAGAGTGTATTCGAAGTCTTGCAGTAGCTGCTCATTTGAATCTGAAATCATAAAATTTGGTCGGCCATTTCATAAGATATATAGCTATAACATATAAGAAGAGTCTACAACAATTTTAAATGTACAAAACGTCTGGAAACTTATTGAACAAAAGGAGAACATTAATATATAATATTTTCTTGGATTTGTCTTCTTACTCGATTCTCTTTCTGTTCTTTCTTCAATATGCTGTCTGTTGTAACACCCCCTGCTATATATTTTTCAAGAAGCGTTTTATTTATGTCGTGTCCAATTGTTCATTTAGCATTTTGATAATTTTTGTTTATTTTACAGAACAATCATATCCACAAAGTTGACATGATTATGATTGGTATTTTTCCGCAGTGTGAGTTCTTATATGTATCACTAACGATGATTTCCAATTACAAGAATATCCACAAACTTCACATAAATTTGGCTTTTCCCTTTTTTTTTCATTTTTCTTAAACTTTTTCTTCTAGGGGATGGGACATCCAACCAGATGTCTGACATTTACCCCTATTTTAGTGAGTCCAACCAAGAGATCTTTTCAGGATTCTAGCCGTCCCTTTCAGTGCAATCGTTTGTATTTCACTTGCACTTGGTTCACCGAGTATGCTTGCTATGTACTTTTTAAAGTTCTTTTTCATAAGCCCAGTTGCTCCTATGATGACTGGTATAATTGAAACGTCTTTTAATTTCCAATTTCGTTTCATATCATACATAGGTCCTTGATACTTTGTTATCTTTTCCCTCTCAACTCTGTTAAGCCCTGTATCATTGGGTACACTGACCTGAGTTCTCATGTGTTTCACTAACTTTGATTTTTCAGTAAAAGAATATCCATAAACTTCACATGAAAGTGGCTTTTCCCCAGTGCGAGTTCTCATATGTATCACTAACTTTGATTGTTCAGTAAAAGAGTATCCAGAAACTACCCCCCTTTTTTAATTTTCTTCCTTTGAGGATTGTAATGCTGGATATTGGTCAGCCAAAACAGCTGCCAAACATTGCCTTGCTTTTGTTGCTATCCTTTTTGTTTTGTTTTAGTTCTCCGTGTTTCTTATTTAGTCTTTCTTTTTTGAAGTCAGATTTCCTCTTTTTCCTGTTCCCTTGTTTTCTTATTTAGACTTTTGCTTTCCTAGTCCATTCATTTTGCCAGTATTTGTTTGTAACACCCCTCCGATATATTGCTCTAGAAGCGTTTTATTTCTGTCGTGTCCAGTTGTTCTGTTTTTGTTCCCCCACCATTTAGCATTTTGATAAAACTGGTTTTAATTTTTATCAAAGGCCCTGCTTTGTTTATGCTGTTCCAAGTGTCACATTCTTCACTCTTTTGTTGCCATCCTTTTTGTTTTGTTTTAGTTCTCCGTGTTTCTTATTTAGTCTTTCTTTTTTGAAGTCAGATTTCCTCTTTTGCTTTCCTAGTCCATTCATTTTGCCAGTATTTGTTTGTTTGTTTTTTTTTTAACTTTTATTTTTATACACTGATTTGAATCCAGCATATCTGTGTAACGTTGCAGGAACAAACAAACATAAATAATTCAATTAATCCGACTCGGACTTTTTTTACAAAGGAGTCACCACTTATCAAGTCCAGAGGCCACTCGAGGATAGGGGTTAATAAGTGTACAGAGGTCAATGGGACAATGTCATAGTAATTTTTAGTGGAAATTTGGTAAATTTGATTACTTAAGGGGAACGGCTCATCAAGAACTTGTTTACGTTGGACTTGAAGACGACCATATTATAGTCAGCCGGAAAGCAGGCAAATGGAAGAGAGGTCCACAGGTGTGCAGTTCTAAGAAAGAAGCTTTCTTCATGAAATTTATGTTTAGGTTTGGACGCAGATGAATAGTGGGGGAAATTGTTGATAATGTTTTCAGTTAGACGAGTGTTTCTCGTGTGAGTTTGGCGAGGGGGGCATAGATTGGATCTTAGAAGAGCATTTGCCATGAAAATAACGATAAAGCGAGAGGCTCGCAACGTCTCATCTGTGGGAAAGAGGTTGCAGGGAAGAGAAAAGGGAATCCCCCACTTGACTACGAAGTCTATTTTGAACTCTGTCAAGGCAGGATAAGACCTTTCTAGCAACTCCTGCCCAGATGTAGCAACGGTACTCCATCCTGTTGCGTTTATAACAATGCCTACTTATCGTTTGTTTTGTTTGTTTGTTTGTTTGTTTTTGTTTTTTTTACTGCTCATTTCGTCTTCCATGGGATTAAAAAAAACCTCGACGTCTCGGCACCAGCTTAAACTTCTCTCACCGCCATTATAGAACCACGCGTCCACCTCGCGCGACATACACTTTTCTTCTCTTCAACCACCTGCCGAAAGTAGCAAGTTATTTCTCGTCTTAGACTTTACACGTCTATCTTTTTCGACGCACACTTTGTTTCTTTCCGATCACGCGCTGTCCTTTTTTTCTTTTCCTTATCGTACGAGCCCGCACACACTTCGTAATTTGCATATGTGCTTTTTCGGTTACTGCTACTGATATCTTCGCAAGCCAACCATCTTACAGCTCCTGCTGATATTTTCCCACGAGCTCTGGTACATATTAAGTTGTTGTTTTTTATGTGTGCGAGTATTATTTGTTGGGTTATATAAAAGTTTTTTTACTTTTGCGGTTTCTAATTTTGATTTTTTTTCTAAACTTCACCGTCGTTATTATCCTCGTCGTCGTCATAATCATTATAATCATCATTTTCGTCATCGTCATCGTCGTAACCGTCATCATCATCATCATCAATAACTCTTTTCATTTTATTATAGTACAAGTAACTATGCAGTTTTCAATTATTGAACGAAAAATGGCATTTTGTCGTGAAAATACAAGGTGGAACAATAAAAATGTCGTCCTAGAAAAAAGCGACATAATTCGATTTTCGTTTGATGAGAACCGTGTTTTTTTTTGTCTTTTTTTCCCCCATATGGGCTTCTATCATGTCTGAAAGTGACACAATGTTCAACGAGCGAGATAGGAGATGCGTCGCTGTAAAACTCATGCTCTCTGCCAATATGAGTTATGACAACAGGACCGTTGCCACTAATCTGAAAATGTATCCTTGTATTGCCAACAATAACAGCGACGTGTCCAGGGTGACGAAAACAAAGTTTACAACCACGGTTATGGTCTATGGTGTGGTTTCAAGTGAGGGGCACATCATGTCTCCCTACATATTAGAAATCGGCTTGAAACACCAAAATGTACCTGGACGTTCTGAAGAGTGATCTCTTGGTGCAATCAGACTCTGGGTGGGGCAGCAGGGCACGGCGTTGCCTCACAAGTTCAAAAAGATCCAGGCTTGATTATAGGAGGAATGCAATGACTTTGTATCCTTCTCTCACTTGCCCCCTCATCACCCGACCTGAAATCAACATTTGTAGCTTAACCAGCTAATCATATTCTTGTGCGAAAGTTCCCGGATGTACTCATATTCATTACGTTACGTTGGTTTTGCTATTTTTTTTAATCAATTTACTCCTTAATTTTTCTTATAATTATTGGTTGTTTTAATTTTCCCGGACAACGCTGCAACACGGGTCTCGCTAGTTTATTAATATACTTTTTTTTATTTATTAATACGTGAAATTGTTGATATGTATAAATATCTGCAACTGTTGATAGATTCATTGATATCAAAGTAATTTTGCAATGTCATTCGGTTCAGATTAGTCACAACAAAAAAAAAGTAATAAAAAAGTGATTGGCATGTGGAATTGTTGCTTTCTATGGATTAGAAGTTACAACTGTTTCTTTTTTCCATTCTGTTAGTTGTTTTTTTGTTTTTTGTTTTTTGTTTTTTGTTTTGTTTTAATTTCGCGTCAGCGAGATTTCGTTTTCAAAACCTGCTTCTCGCGAGACTGTTTCTATTATGACTTTTAAAACTTGTTCAGTTGGAAATATTCCGGAAATTTGTTTCATGTCTTATTTCATTAGATGTACTCGTACTCTATGTAAGTCCATTGAGTTCATTCTAAACACACAGGCGCGTACATACAAATACACACAAAAACACACACACACACACACACACACACGCACGCACGCACGCGCGCGCATAACTAACTGATCTGTATCCCGGCACTGCCCGAGATAGTAAACTCACGATATTTTATGGCATAACATTGGACTAATGTGTTCCTGTAATTGTCAGACCCCACAATGTTGAGGAATAGAGGTCGCCACTCGGAATTAGGGTGGACATTTTGATTTTATTAAGAACCCGGAAGTTACTTTTAAAATTGAATTTCGTTTCAAAAAAAAAATAAAAGGAAAAAAGCATTAAAGCATTTGCTATATTTTTTTTTTCGCTTTCATTTAATCAAACACTCTATGTCGGAGTTGTCTATAAAGTTCGCGCTGATTATACAGAAACATGACGAAACCAGAATCCATAGAGACAAACAGGATAATATTATCGAAGACATCTTTAATAATAGATCGAGTATTATTTAAATCTTTCGAACTACTGTTATCATCAATGTTACTGTCACAGCGTTCTGGGCGATATAACATCCTACTTTTTTCAGGTGTATCTTGTCAAACTCGGAAATCTTTCTGCCAATCTCAGGAATCTGCTCTAAAATTCGAAAAAAAAAATGGTTTAATCCACGAAGATAACATGATTTCGTTCTGTCAGCCATGACCGAATTAAAAAAAAAAATTTAAAATAATTCACAATTGTAATCTTAGTATCGCCCGCACTGAGGATTGAACCTTCAAACCTCCAGTAAAGTTTCACTTGGCACTCTAGTTTATTTGTAAGTTAACCGTTATAACACGGGTCCACGCGAACTAATAACCATGCTAGTAACGAAGAACAATAAAAGTAGCAAAACCCTTTATTTAATCCACGGGTGTGGTATGTTCTCGTTCCGTCAGCTATAACCGAGTAAAAGTTTTAGGTAAGTCTCGGTTGTATTCTTACTATCGCTCGCAAGCCTTAGAAGTATATCACTTAGAACTGAATTTTACTTAGTACTTTATCCGTTGGTTGATGAGACAAGAACATGCTACCTCGTGTATTAAATAAAGAGGTGTTTCGTCCTAACCTTCGTAAACATTGCTGGGTTCAACAGAAAGTTCGACAAGATACATAAGAAGGTCGGATGTTACATCAGCCGAAAAGATTTCAGAATAGCACCTAACATATAGTCAAGATAATAAAAACAAAAAAGGTTCTGTAATATTTAATAAGATTTTCTTTCAGTCGAAATCCTCAGAAATGAAGGAGCCTTTTCAAAGGAGCTCTATATGAGACATATAGATATTCGAAAATTCCATTAATGTTCTCTTTTATATCTCAAACCATGAGCTGCTAAAATAAGTTGATAATATAATTTTCCTCTTCCAAACTTACCATTCAAACATGTTTTAGCATACCTTTCTTGTCGTTTCTTGGTCTTACTGAATTCATCTAGTCTGGTGGAGTATCTAGCTTTGTGCTGTCCCTTGAGTTAACATCACTTAGAGAATGTGCACTATTCCTCATAAAAGACAATGGTGACAAACTTTATTTAATCCATGAAGGTAGCATGATTTCCGTTTAATTTCAATAATTCGCAATTGTAATTTAGTATCGCAAGCACTGAGGATTGAACCTTCAAACCTCCAGTAAAGTTTCACTTAGCACTCTAGTTTATTTGTAAGTTAACCGTTATAACACGGGTGCTTGTGAACTAATAACCATGCTAGTAACGAAGGTCAATAAAAGTAACAAAACCCTTTAGTTAATCCACTGGGGTAGCATGTTCTCTTCCCGTCAGCCATAATAATAAGGAGATCTTATTTCGGTTGTGAATATTATGTAGTTTTGAATATTTTGTTAGGGTTTACTTGTAGTGAAAAAGGATCCACTGCCAGGTTGCCCTGACAAACCCCTGTAGAGAGAGACCCCAGGCACTCGAAGAAAATATCTAGTAGACACTCAAGTTTTCTCCGGTAATCATTTAAGTTCTTTCCAGTAGTCATTTAACTTCATTCCAGTTGGAATTCAAGTTATTTTTAGTAAGTATTGAAGCTCACTTTCCTGAATAACGTATTATGTGGCTGTACTCGCTTTTGTATTGAAAAATACCATTTTAGCCAGAGCCAATGTCGAACTTTTGCCAATATATATTCTTGGTTGCTTAATAATAAACTAATGAATAAGTAAATAGATTCCATTACTGATGGTCTCGTCGATAAAGGAGATATTTTTCTAATCTCATTTCGTTCAGGTTAATCACGAGCAGAAACCAAAATAAAATGATTGGTAACCGAATAGTGGGTTTCTATTAATTAAAACTTGCAAGTATTTCTTTTTTTATTTTATTTGTGTCTGTTGTGTTTCTTTTGTCAAATTTCTCGTTGGCGAGATCTCGCTTTCGAAACCGTGTTCTCGCGAATATGACTCGTTTATTATTTTCAAAATATCTACACTCGGAAAGATTCAGGAAATCTGTTCCATGTCTTAAACATTATTATCAATGTAATTTATCTATATTGTCTCTGTGTCGACCGAATTCATGATTTATATATATATATATATATATATATATATATATATATTCTTATTATATATCAATCCTTATATAAGAAGCTCAATGTAATTACAGAGCAATATAGAGAATAAATGACAAAAAGTTAAATTCCAAAATTCATAATGTTGACCATCTTATAATTTATTCCTTTGATTCAGTTGACTTATACAATTCTTGACAGTATCTGTTTCTTACCGCAAAATCAATCACTTAATTATTATATCAATCAGTGAATCTATTATGTCCTTAACTCATCAGAAGAAATAGCAACAATAAATCCGTCAAAAGGAATTGAAATGTGATTTGACATGGTAAAAATCCGAAAATTAGAAGATAAGCTGCAGTTACCTTTATATTGTTTCCATTACGCCATCTTGAAATTTTTAATTCAATATATATATATATATATATATATATATATATATATATATATATATATAACTACTTAATTTACTCTCATAAAATTAATATACGAAAGTATAAATTTATGCGTAAACTTTAAGCATTTACTTCAAAAGTGCTCAATACGTAGGTAGAGATAGTTAGTAAGTTATAAAATATATATGGCGATTAAGCTACACTGAATATTCCGCGTTTCATCCACTCTAGGACTTTTCAGGTTTATGCGCATAAGCCTGAAGTGTCTTAGAGTGGATGAAACACGGAATATTCAGTGTAGCTTTATCACCATATATATTTTATAACTTACTATATATATATATATATATATATATATATATATATATATATATATATATATATATATATATTATAATTAAATAAGAGAAAATAAAATCAGATAACCGGTTCGCGGTCACTCAAGAACTGTATGGAGGGATTTTAAAAATTATATATATATATATATATATATATATATATATATATATATATATATATATATATATTACCACAGCCAGACAACGTCGCAGATCACAAGAGCCAAGAAAACCAACAAACTGGAAGTCCAAGACTCGAGTTTCGCCCTCATTTGGGCTTATCAGTTAGACACATCGGAGATATTGTGAAGCTTCATCCAGATATATCAGATTTTTTAATAAACTATGTAACGTGGCCATTACGCTTGAACCGTGTTCGTTACAGTTCAAACCTCACTCGGACCCCCACGCCGTCTGGTACAGTCAAAAGAAACAACTAAACAAACATAAATAAATCCAACTCTGCTTTTCTATCTGTTTTAGCAAAAGGCGTTTATTACAATTACTTTCCAAACAACGCTTCTTGTTTTTTTCTAAATGTTCATTTCGTCTACCATAAAATTAACAAAACCCTGTCGTCTCGACACCAGCTTATTAAGCTGAGGTCGAGACAGCAGGGTTTGGTTAATTTTATGGTAGACCTTGACAGAGTTCAACACCTCGAAACCTAATAGTCAATGTCCTTTTCTCATCCACGCAACTTTTTTCCTACAGAAAAGACGTTGCGAACCGGTCTCTTCTCTATCGTTATTTTCACACCAATTGCTCGTCTGAGCTTCAATCAATGGTTACCCCCCCCCGTCAGACTTTTACAAAAATACTCGTCAATTTGCAATTACTAGTAATCAATTTACCCTAGTCTCTATCACTGAACATAGATCTAAACGTAAATTCCATGTTGGTGACACCGGATCAGGCTGTCTGAAGATATTGACTTCCTGAGACGAAATGCATCCAACATTGATGCTTTTTGTTTTTTCTACTTCCTTTTGCAAAACTTAATTATGTTCTGCAAAACCAAAAACAAAAATAACAACTCACCTTTTCTCCATTTTCTTTGGTCCTGGATATGACCTTAAACTATATCCGATGGTGAAGCCCCAGCTTGCGGGCTTTTAGGGAGTGTGGAGCCACCCTTTAATTGCCATTGCTCCTACGTCCACTCTGACCCGGAGTGGTAGTACCTTAGAGTCTCAACTATGGGTTAAATAGAAACCGACTTGAAAACAAATATATTCTATTAAAATAATTTTCTTCAAAATCTTTGGATTCGGCATTAAATAACCGAAAAGGGTTGATATGCCGTAAAACAAAAACAACCAACCAACCAACCCATTTTCGTTCTTCCCATTTCCCGTTTCTCTTTCTATCTCCTCCACTTTCTATTTCTATCTGCTCCACTTCCACTGCTTTTTTAACTGAAAATGTACCAAACGACCCGCCTTTTGAACTCTGTTTTACTAACCTGCTTCCCAGCTGACAACAACATGATCGTCTTCAAGTCAGAATTGAACAAATCTTTGCTGTTCTGCCACTTTAAATCGTCCAATTCTGTCCAGTTCCCATTAAAAACAATCACTAAGCTGCTGCTCTCACTGACCAACTTACACTTATTAACTTTTATCCTCGAGTCGTCTCCGGGCATTGATAAATGGTGAGCCTCTTGTTAAAAAAAAAACGTACGTAATTCCCCAAAATTTAGATTATTGTTTATTTTTCATTAGAACCACTTATGTATTTACGAGAAGAATTTTTGTATGTGTCTAACGTTGCCATTAATTTTTTTTCATATGTGTCTAACGTTGCCATTAATTTTTCATATGTGTCTAACGTTGCCATTAAATTTTTTTTATATGTGTTTAATGTTGCCATTAATTTTTTTTATATGTGTCTAACGTTGACATTAATTTTTTTCATATGTGTCTAACGTTGCCATTAATGTTTTATATGTGTCTAACGTTGCCATTAATTTTTTTCATATGCGTCTAACGTTGCCATTAATTTTTTATATGTGTTTAATGCTGTCATTAATTTTTTATATGTGTCTAACGTTGACATTAATTTTTTTATATGTGTCTAACGTTGCCATTAAATTTTTTATGTGTTTAATGTTGTCATTAATTTTTTATATGTGTCTAACGTTGACATTAATTTTTTATATGTGTTTAATGTTGTCATTAATTTTTTATATGTGTCTAACGTTGACATTAAATTTTTTTTATATGTGTTTAATGTTGCCATTAATTTTTTTTATATGTGTCTAACGTTGACATTAATTTTTTTCATATGTGTCTAACGTTGCCATTAATGTTTTATATGTGTCTAACGTTGCCATTAATTTTTTTCATATGCGTCTAACGTTGCCATTAATTTTTTATATGTGTTTAATGCTGTCATTAATTTTTTATATGTGTCTAACGTTGACATTAATTTTTTTATATGTGTCTAACGTTGCCATTAAATTTTTTATGTGTTTAATGTTGTCATTAATTTTTTATATGTGTCTAACGTTGACATTAATTTTTTATATGTGTTTAATGTTGTCATTAATTTTTTATATGTGTCTAACGTTGACATTAAATTTTTTATATGTGTCTAACGTCGACATTAAATTTTTTATATGTGTCTAACGTTGACATTAATTTTTTTCATATGTGTCTAACGTTGCCATTAATGTTTTATATGTGTCTAACGTTGCCATTAATTTTTTTCATATGCGTCTAACGTTGCCATTAATTTTTTATATGTGTTTAATGCTGTCATTAATTTTCTATATGTGTCTAACGTTGACATTAATTTTTTTTATGTGTCTAACGTTGCCATTAAATTTTTTATGTGTTTAATGTTGTCATTAATTTTTTATATGTGTCTAACGTTGACATTAATTTTTTATATGTGTTTAATGTTGTCATTAATTTTTTATATGTGTCTAACGTTGACATTAAATTTTTTATATGTGTCTAACGTCGACATTAAATTTTTTATATGTGTCTAACGTTGACATTAATTTTTTATACGTGTTTAATGTTGTCATTAATTTTTTTATATGTGTCTAACGTTGACATTAAATTTTTTATATGTGTTTAATGTTGTCATTAATTTTTTATATGTGTCTAACGTTGACATTAAATTTTTTATATGTGTTTAATGTTGTCATTAATTTTTTTATATGTGTTTAATGTTGACATTAATTTTTTATATGTGTCTAACGTTGCCATTAATTTTTTTATACGTGTCTAACGTTGACATTAAATTTTTTATATGTGTTTAATGTTGTCATTAATTTTTTTATATGTGTCTAACGTTGACATTAATTTTTTATATGTGTCTAACGTTGCCATTAATTTTTTATATGTGTCTAACATTGCTATTAAATTTTTAGTAGATGTTGAAAGATAAAACCTCACTACAATCGATATCTAAAAACAAAACTCATAATAATGAATTAAGTAACTCTAACCTCTTTTCTCCTCCGAATAAAAAGTCACACGGACATCTGGCTTCGAACTTTATTGAAATCAATCACTTTATTACTCAAGTAGACGATGTAACCGGCGTTGCCCGATATAAAACATAACGTTAAATCCCTTTTAAAAAATGTTTTTAACCTAAAGTTAACTCAGACATGTGCATGCGAGCATTACGTTTTCTAAAACAGTTCACTTCTTGTAAGTAAAAAAAAATCAAGTCGAGATCGAAACCAAAACCTAAAGTCGAGTACAGTAACCATTAGGCCAGTATGACACGATCTTTAAAAAAAAACTTATTCTTGACATGTGAACGATTCGCGCATGTGCAGACATGAAACAATTGTACAAACAGATGACAAATCTGATGACCTCTCAAGTACCAAATTTTCCATTTTGTCTTCTTAGTACCCCTTTTTCGGATAGAAATTGATTTTAAAAAAATTGTCATATAAATTGAACTTATAAAAAATCTTATTTTTCTGTTGTAATATGTATATAGATAACAGTTTATGTATTTGTGATTTTATATTTGCATTGATGTCTTTCTGTCAACGTTGAAACTTCTTTGATAAGATCTCATATTTGTTAAATATAAGTATTTCGGCATCAAATAACGCAAAAAAAAAATAGTGAAATAATAAACGGTTCTAAACGTTCTATATACTGCAGACGAATTAAGGAAAACTCGTCCCCGAAAAACTCGTCCCCGGAAAACTCACCCCTTTTTCCTGAGTAGAAAAACTGGTTGCTTATTGAATAGATATCGATTGTAGACACATTTTATGACCGTTCTTGAAGAAGATATTGTCTTTAAAAGAAAATACACATCCCATAATATTTTTTAAAAATATTTTTACTTGTTTTCTGTTGTTTTAAAACATTAAATTGTTTTTTCTAAGTTTTCGTTTTCTTCCTGACTTCGAAAGTTTTTGGTGGTTCAACTTATTTTTAAGAGTTTATTTAGTTTTAAAAAATAACAAGTAATGTCGAGTGTTACTTTTGAACAAAAAATGTCCGACATGAGATAATCACGTCTTAGGAGTCTCGATAATCGCGCAAAAATAGAAAATTAAAGAAAATACTGAGGTAGATATTGTTTTAAAACGAGCCTCCCCCCCCTCCAAAACAAAATAAATTTGTATATTTTTAGGCAATGTCCAAGATCACTGCTCGGGGAAAAAAATCAAGTTTTCCGGGGACGAGTTTTCCGGGCACGACTGCAGACATAAACTTGTTCAAAGTAGCCGTAATTAACTACAGATCCACACCAGCGATAGATGAACTAAATGACACCAAACCCTTTTGTCATCTGATCCAACTACGTTTGAAGCAAACCAGATCACCTGTGTCATCGATAATGCTATCACTGCCTTCGCGTCAGCTTTTATTAACCGGAATTCGCTGTCTACGGTGGCAGCGGCGGACTCAAGTGGGGGTGACGGTGGTGGTACAATACAATCGGTTGTTATAATGTTAGAATCAACTTGAATGAATTGCTCTCCCAATAACATCAAGCTGATCGATCAATTTCTCTCCTGTTCTCAACGCGTGACTTTTCCAATACGCGGTCTCAAACCGTGGCTTTGCAAACACAACTGAATATTTGGAAAAGACCATCGAGGGCAACGATTGAAACTGTTGTAAATATAATAACGATCAATACAGGAATAGTTGCCAGTAAATTAAAGTTGTCGCATGATGTTCGAGCGCAGTTGTTCCCAATCACCATGCCGCTGCACATTAATGTGTCATAGAATAATTGCTGGTGTGCAGCGAGAGGTTATCTACACTCCTATAAATGGGGGGGTGTATTGATAGCAATAATAAAACAAGTGAAGCACGCATGGTCCCCCGTGAGTGCACAGTGAACGAGGTATAGAAAAATGACTAAGTTCAGAATTTGCCCTCCCCACCATTTAGCCCCCAAAATCCCCAGGGACTAACGATGAAAATTAACAAACGGTGCAGTTTTAGGCCTTGACATATGTAAATTTGAGTTCTGCAAAAAAGGAAATGACTAAGTCCATTATTCCCCTCCTCCCAATTTAGCCCCCAAAAGTCCCCAAGGCCTTAACATATTTAAATTTGAGTTCAGCACCATGCAAAACTGCTAAATAGACATATACAGTAAATTTAGAACAAATATGGTAAAATAGTCCCAAAAATGGAGTGTTTTATTAGCTCTAAAAGAGCCCCTGGAGCAAACTCAAGAGTTATTGCGAAGTACAGACAAACAAAATTATATAGCAATCAGTTCGTTACAACTTTTCAGAATTTTTTATAAAACTCTAAGGCATCATTTTGTTTTTAATAAACACAAAAGTGTTAATTTTAGCCATTTTAACCCGAAAGGCACGCCTAGAGGGGAAACCGGAGTTTTCCCGGAAAATCCGTTCTGTTACTTTTTTTTACTCATATCATATTTAATGTTTGTGCAAAATTTCAAAAAATTCACCGGCGTAGTTATTGAGAAAAGTGAGGACAAACGAACGGACGAACAGACAAGGCTGAATTTACAGATCCACTTCCTTTTGTCGGGGGACCAAAAATTTTCTTAAAATTTAAAAAGAAAATACCACTTTGTTATATATGGGTAGCGGAATTGCATTCATCGGCAAAAGATCTAGTTAATTTGCATATTCTTGTAAACATTCATTTTAATTGTTCACCTATTAGTTTGTTTTGCTTTTTTGTCTTCTTATGGAATAATCATCTTTAGTTAACTATTACGTGTAACATTCATGCAGATATTCTACATGATTTATACTTGCGGAATATTTGCGTAAAAAGCTTATACTAAACACAAATCTCTTTCTATATTTATTTATATATGCATATATATATATATATATATAGCTACTTCATTTATTCACATAAATTTAATATACGAAAGTATAGATTTATGCGTAAACTTTAAGTATTTACTTCAAAAGTGCTCAATACGTAGGTAGAGCTAGTTAGTAATTTATAAAATATATATGGCGATTAGTTGGATGAAACGCAGAATGTTCAGTGTAGCTTAATCGCCATATATATTTTATAAATTACTACTATATATATATATATATGTATATATATATATATATATATATATATATTTATATATGCTTAAAAAATTGCCTGCCAAACTCCTCTGTCAGTTTTTAGTCTACTTAGTTCTTAATATATAGGGTATTTGAACCTATGCGAAACTTTATATTTAGGTTTTAGCCGGTGAAAATCGGGGCAAAAATATGAAAATCTTAAAAATAGGATTTGCCAAGTGAACGACGAACGACGATATTACGAATATGCATATGTAACGTAATAGCTATTGGTTCCTGTTTTAATTTTTAGCCTTGCAGCAAGCATAGCTTCATAGCTCAGGCATTAACGACAAAGGAAAAATTAAATCGTAAGCCAAACGTTTTGGTTTTGATTCGCATGAGTCATTTTTTTTTAACTTTTTTATCATTACTATATATTGGGTCAAACGTAATATAATAATAAATACGAAATCTGCATTAATCAAAATATCATATTTAAGCGAATTTTACGACCGAGCAATGCCGGGTGGCCTGCTAGTAGTATTACTCGAATATATATGCGTCCCTGCAGAATTGTCCATGTGTATCAACTCGTGTATATGCTCCAAAATGCAATATGGTGCATTTTACTATTAGGTTGACCAGAGTTCTTGCGGTATTTTTTTAATTTTGATTTCAATTCATTTTCAAATAACTTTTCGTTATAACACTTTTACCTTATATATCATTTTAAAGATGATTTTTTGTTCTATTTAATCGTTTAAATTGCAATTGTTTTAAAACAATTGCCTCTTCTTTTCACAACGTTTAATAGAAGATGGAAAATTCGCACCGTTTTCTTGTTTTAATTCAAGCTAGGCCGAGAATCTGCTAAAACAGATCGCCATATCAATGAAGCGTTTAGCCTAGGTACGACTACTGAACGCACAGTGATGGTTTAAGAAATATCGTGGCGGCGACGAGAGCCTTGAAGATGATGAGTGTAGTGGTCGGTCATCGGATGTTGACAACGATCAATTAAGAGCCTTAATCGAAGCCAATCCACGCACACCTGTTCGAGAACTTGCTTTAGAATTAGACGTAACGTATACCATGACTTCCACCCATTTGAGTGGGATTGGAAAGAGAAAAAAGCTTGCTAAATAGGTGCCCTACGAATTAAAAGACATAATGCCGTTATAAAGTGTCATTTTCCCCTTTTTTACGCAAAAAGAACGACCCGTTTTCTAACCGAGTTTTAACGAGCAATGTAAAATGGGTTCTCTACGACAACCGACGACGCTCAGCTCAGTTGTTAGACTTCGATGGAACTCCATGACAGTTCCCCTAAGTCAGAGTTGCACTAAAAGAAGGTCATGCTGACTTCTTTGTTCTCTGTGATCGGTCTCATCCATAACAGTTTGTTTTTTTTTAATACAGGCGAAATAAACTTTATTTTAGTGTCCCCGTAATTTTTGGCACATTCAATAGTTCCCCATCAGAACTCTTTACTTTCGACATAGTATTATTATTTTTACGCTATCGATTTTCTCCTGATGAGATGATAGCTGAAAGAGCTCTCGAGAGACTTCCGCCCATTATATTTAAAACTTTATTGAACTTCTGTACCTCTAAACATTTACATATATATATATGTGTGTGTGTGTGTGTGTGTGTGTGTGTGTGTGTGTGTGTGTGTGTGTGTGTGTGTGTGTGTGTGCAGATCGTGATATAATGATTAGATCACTCTGACTGGCGTTAAAAACATTTAATAAAAATAAATGTTTAAAATTCAATAGCATTTCTCGCGGTTAATGGTAGCCGAATGGATATGGTCCTGTGACTTTATATATATATATATATATATATATATATATATATATATATATATATATAAAGTTATTCACACGCGTGACTTTTATAAATGATTGCACAACAGATTCGTTGACTACTTTTAACTCTCCATTTTTTCCGTTTCGTTTCGTTTCGTTCGTCTTTCTTTAACTGCAATTAACATTTTTTTTTTCTTATAACGTTTCTTTTCGCGTGTCTGGGGGATTTATGTGAAATTATACGCTTTATTTGTAAAAAGCGTATCTTCATTTTTATTCATAATCTTCAACGTATGCATGTTTTTTAGCATGCTTTTTGTGTTTTCCTTTCTTGTTTTCCTGGAACTATTTTTTGTAGTCAAAGACGGAATCTCACACACAATGCTCTCTCTCTCTCTCTCTCTCTCTCTCTCTCTCTCTCTCTCTCTCTCTCTCTCTCTCTCTCTATCTATCTATCTTTCTCTCTCTTTCTCTATCTCTCTCTCGCTCTCTAAATATATATATATATATATATATAGTTTAAAAAAAAAAAAGAAACCTAGCAGTGTTCTCAATAAGGAAAATCCGAAAATAAGAGCGTATTTTTTAATATTTTGTTTACAGAAAGTTTTAGATAAGGTAAGTCATTGGTACCGTCGGTTTCAAACCCGATAATTAGGGACCGTTTTAGATATCCATATCAGGCCCCAGATATGTATATCTAAAACGGTTCCTAATTATCGGGTTTGAAACCGATAGTACCAATGACTTACCTCATCTAAAACTTTCTGTAAACAATATATAGATAGATAGAGAGAGAGATAGAGAGATAGATTAATCATTTAATTAAAACCTACTCCGTTTATATAAATCCAAATGGATCAATAAACCTTTCCCATAAATAAAGTTTTTTTTATACATAATGAAAAATTTTTTTATAAAAATTTGGACAAAATTCAAACTCAATGAATTATTTTAATTGGGTGCCAAAGCACATATAATGTAATTTAACGATTTTCCAAGTTTACAAATATCAAGTGTCTCATTTGCTCGGTTATAATTTTTTAAAAGATAGCCATTACAATATGGTGTCGTATTGCGACTAACAATTCTGCTAAATTATGTTTTTGCTGCATATTTAGTCACGTACTCATCAGATGTTTACTTTTAAAAACTTAGAAAAAAACAGATTATACAAGTTAAATGCTTCATGCAACCGATCCTCCCTCCCGTTCCTTATATATATATATATATATATATATATATATATATATATATATATATATAAAAGTGAACGTGTCTGTGTATTTGTCTGCCTGTGTATATGTCTGTCTGTGTGTCTGTGTGTGTACATTTCCCTACGCAATAACTCTGTCAATTTTATGTCTACAGACTTGAAATTTGATATACAGGGTACGGAGATTTGGGAAAATCGATGTGATCGGTTTTCGGCCAGATATTTGCCTGTTAAGGGGTCAAAGTTCAACGATTTGACCTTTGAGAACTCTACCAAACTCCTCCGCCAATTTTTGGTCTAAACACTTGAAATTTTAGATATAGGTTCCTTGGACATGGATCTAACTAAATAATTTGATTTGAGCCTAAAACAATAAATGTTCAGGGGTCATAATAGGGGTCAAATTTTTAAAAAAATGACCGTTTTGGAGGGGGGTGCTCAGCATACACCTCCAAACACGAGGGCAACGCCGGACACCCATGGTAGTATATATATATATATATATATATATATTCTTATAATTAGGCAGCATACTCAAGAAGTTCTTGTAGTTTTTAAATTTTGAATTGAGATGAATATATCTCGGCTCAAACAAAAATTTATTGTTTGAAATAAACACCATCAGAATCAAGTGCATTTGTGCCAGTAACCTAAAAATTGCGTTCTGGTGGCGATGAAGTCGCTGAAGGCGGCGTCTTTCATATGGCTAGGGTTGTTGAAGCATTTCTCCCGCAAAAAGTTGTCGAGATGCTTGAAAAAGTAATAGTTAATAGGTGAGAAGCTTGAAGAATATAGCAGATGAGGCAGAGTTTCGTACCCCACGTCGTTCAACTTCTGCAGAGTCAGTTTAGCAACGTGCGGTCGTGTATTGTTGTGGATGTGAATTGATATTGACTGTTGACTAATGCTGGGTGTTGTTATCGAAGTTTCTGATGCATTTCATCCATTTGTTGACAATACATTTCTTTCGTAATGGTTTCGCCTTCATTCAAAAAAACTTTAATTGGTGAGAACGGTCGCAGACCACCAAACGGTCAGCATGACCCTTTTTTGGTAAAACTCTAACTTCAGGAAGTGTCGTCAACCTTTCTCGGCGTTTAATCACTGAGCTTAATACTGAGTTTAATAACTTCATAGTAGTGTTTATTTTGATTGTCGTTTAATTCGTGATTCACCCATTTCTCAAACATGTTCACATGAACCAGGTTCACATAAGCCATGTACAACGTGAACCATGTACAATATGAACCATGTACAATATGAACCATGTACATATACAACGTGAACCATGTAGGTGTAAAATATGAACCATATACATGTACAATATGAAACATATATAACATGAGCCATGCACAATATGAACCATGGTCAACATTAACTATTCGCAATATTAACCATGTACAACATTAACCATGTACAATATGAACCATGTACAACATTAACCATGTACAATATGAATCATGTACAACATAAACCATGTACAATATGAACCATGTACAATATTAACCATGCACAATATGAACCATGTACAATATTATCCACGCACAATATGAACCATGTACAACCTTAACCGTGCACAATATTAACCATGTACAACATTAACCATGTACAATATGAACCATGTACAACATTAACCATGTACAATATGAACCATGTACAACATTAACCATGTACAATATGAACCATGTACAACATTAAAAATGTACAATATGAACCATTTACAACATTAACCATGTACAATATGAACGATATACAACATTAACCATGTACAATATGAACCATGTACAATATTAACCACGCACAATATGAACCATGTACAACATTAACCGTGCACAATATTAACCATGTACAACATTAACCATGTACAATATGAACCATGTACAACATTAACCATGTACAATATGAACCATGTACAACATTTACCATGTTACAATATGAACCATGTACAACATTAACCATGTACAATATGAACCATGTACAACATTAGCCATGTACAATATGAACCATGTACAACTTTAACTTTAACCATGTACAATATGAACCATGTACAACATTAACCACGTGCAATATGAACCATGTACAAGATTAGCCATGCACAATATGAACCATGTACAATATTAACCATGTAGAACATTAACCATGTACAATATGAACCATGTACAACATTTACCATGTTAAAATATGAACCATGTACAACATTAACCATGTACAATATGAACCATGTACAACATTAACCATGTACAGGATGAACCATGTACAACATTAACCATGCACAATATGAACCATGTACAACATTAACCATGTACAATATGAACCATGTACAACATTAACCGTGCACAATATGAACCATGTACAACATTAACCGTGCACAATATGAACCATGTACAACATTAACCATGCACAATATGAACCATGTACAATATTAACCGTGTACAATATGAACCATGTACAGTATTAACCGTGCACAATATGAACCATGTACAACATTTACCATGCACAATATGAACCATGTACAGCATTAACCATGTACAATATGAACCATGTACAACATTAACCATGTACAATATGAACCATGTACAACATTAACCGTGCACAATATGAACCATGTACAACATTAACCGTGCAGAATATGAACTATGTACAACATTAACCATGCACAATATGAACCATGTATAATATTAACCGTGTACAATATGAACCATGTACAGTATTAACCGTGCACAATATGAACCATGTACAACATTTACCATGCACAATATGAACCATGTACAGCATTAACCATGCACAATATGAACTATGTACAGCATTAACCATGTACAATATGAACCATGTACAACATTAACCATGTACAATATGAACCATGTACAACATTAACCATGCACAATATGAACCATGTACAATATTAACCGTGTACAATATGAACCATGTACAGTATTAACCGTGCACAATATGAACCATGTACAACATTTACCATGCACAATATGAACCATGTACAGCATTAACCATGCACAATATGAACCATGTACAGCATTAACCATGTACAATATGAACCATGTACAATATTAAACCATGTACAATATGAACCATATACAACATTAACCATGTACAATATAAAAAAATATTGATTTTAATGTACTGTTCAAAATGAATGCATAAAATGGAATTCCAATATGAAATTCATTTATTTTTTGTCTATTTTTTGAGTGATAGTGAGAAATACCGTATTACAGCCGCTATGACTTTTTATATTCCAGAAAAAACATATTTTTGGTAGATGACGCATTTACTCTGTAAATTAAAAAATTAATGTGCAATTGTTCTCATCTACTCCCACGCAAATCAATCAATTATGAGCTGTGATCTTTGCTAAAGCATATATATATATATATATATATATATATATATATATATATATATATATATATATATATATAGTAGAACGTCAACACTTTCCTGCAAAGAATTGCAAAACGTTGTTGTCTCTCCATTTTGTTCGGCGAATGGAAAAGGTATCCAGAAAAATCGGAAAAAAGAATAACTCCGTCGTGTTCAATCAGATGTGCTTGAATAATAACTTGCTGCCAATATATATATATATATATATATATATATATATATATATATATATATATATATATATATATATATTAAATATATCAGCTAAGGTTTTCATATTTCTCTTTTAAAATTGTAGACTTTTGAGAAGTCGGTTTATGCAAGTGCTGTCTATTTCTATTTAACAATTTTAGTTCATTTTTCTCTTTTTTTGGTCCCTTGACATGATATGAATAATAAAAAGTAACAGAACGGATTTTCCGGGAAAACTCCGCCTCCCCCCCCCCATCCTAGGGATTCCTTTCATGTTAAAATGTTAAAAATTTATACTTTTTTGCTTATTAAAAAAAAATGTATGCCTTAGATTTTTATAAAACTTTCTGAAAAGTTGTAACTAACTGTGTTTTATATAATTTTGTGTGTTCTGTGCTTCGCAATAATTCTTGGGTGTGCTCCAGAGGCTCTTTAAGAGCTAAAAAAAAACACTCCATTTTTGGGGGATTATTTTGCCATAGTTGTCCAAAAAATTTTGTGCATGTCTATTTAGCAGTTATGCATGATGTATAACTCAAATTTAAATATGTTAAGGCCGTGGGGAATTTGGGGGCTAAATGAGGGGGGGGGCAAATGATAGACTTGGTCATTTCTTTTTTGCATGGTGCAAAACTAAAATATACATATGTTAAGGCTTAAAACTTCACCGTTTGTTCATTTTCATCAGGATTTTACGTCCCATGGGGATTTTTGAGGCTAAATGGTGGGGGCGGGCCAATACTTAAATTAGTCATTCTTATATGCCTCCTTCCCTGTGCAGTCACAGGGGACCATGCATGCTTCACTTGTTTTTTTTCCGGGAATTTAAAATTCATTCTTTATTTTAAATTTTACATATTTTTACCTCAAGCTTCTTTTTAACATATAAATATATCTTATTTTATCTACTATTATATAAACGGAAATTCAAGAACAATTAAATAACGTGAAGGTTTCTATAATGTATTGCCTTTAATAAGTACACTCCTCTTAATAGAACATAATTTAATTTTATACACAGTCTAACTGTATATATATATATATATATATATATATATATATATATATATATAATTAAATATACAAATATATAGAGAGAGTTATATATATATAATTACATATATAAATATATATAGAGATATATATATATATAATTACATATATAAATATATATAGAAATTTATATTTATAATTACATATATAAATATAGAGAGAGTTATATAGATGTGTGTGTGTTTAAATTCAACGTTATTTCACGCGGTTTATGGTAGCCGATTAGATACGGTCTTTACTAATCGAGCCAGAGAGATGGCTCTTGTTGCCGAGTTCGAATCTGTCGACTGGTGTTAATCGTGATACCCTGCATACCGTGATTCCCGAACAGAATGAAACACTAGTGTCTGTAGATATTTAATTATTATAGTGAAAAATAATTATATGTATATACTAGTGATGGGGCAATTCTAATGTTTTTCACGGTTCCGATAAAATTACCGATATCGATTCCGATTCTTTATAAGTCTCCAAATATTAAACTATAGAGTTGTTATTTTCCCGATTTCTGTAAAAAGAAAAAAATTAAAAAAATAAAACTTCTTAACTATGCAGATATTTTTCTAAACATAAAAACACACTTGTGGAGGATGATCTTTCGATTTCAGCTTTACTGGTATTTTAAAATCAATATTTATTATTTTGTCATTATTACCAGCATTAAACAAAATCCAATTTTAAAAAAAGACAATAAAAATAAATCGTTTTGGCATCGGAAAATAGGTACCAATTTTTCCGATTCCGATACCGATTCCGATACCGATTCCGATTCCTATTAATTGTCCCAACACTAATATATATATATATATATATATATATATATATATATATATATATATATATATATATATATTGATGTAATTACATTGAGCTTCTTAAATAAGAATTGGTATATATACTATAAGAAAACATATTTCTACTAAAGTGTTTATATATATATATATATATATATATATATATATATATATATGCATATAGTGTGTGTGTGTGGGGGGGGAGAGAGAGAGAGAGAGAGAGAGAGGGGGGGAGAATAATTCCGTGATATATGAAAAGATAATCTAACAATGTACTCAATTGCAAGGTAAAAGTGTATGATTTCTATAATATAACGTTGTTTGCCGTAATAGAAACCGGAGTTTTCTGGAACCTATCAAACCCCTCTTTAAATTGTTGGGTAAGAAGACACGACCAATCATCAGTCCATTCAAACCTACCAATGAAAACAAAAAAAAAATTGGAACTCTCCTGCATAGGAGATAGAAAAGAATAGATCTAATTCATGCTTCCGGTAAACGCCATATTGTTCTCCGTTCTCACCTAAAATTGTATGCCGTTATATATAAATTAGTAGGTTAATCCGATGTTGCCCGGAATTTGATGATGATCAACAAATATTTCACGCTTCCATACGTTTATTTTGCCGTCGAAATCGATGAAATGATGCATTATTCAATCAATTCGATTAATTCCCTGCTCTAATTGGGGAGCCATGGGGCTGCATCAAGATGAAGCTTCACGTGCCTCTCGCAGTCCCGGGCAACGTCAGGTCTTCCTGGTAGTCTTTGTATAGGCCTGGTGTTTTACAAAAAAATGTCTAAGGGAAAAATTAAACACGTTAGTTGGTGATGATCCTATTCCGGAGCTTTGGTGCACACACACACACACACACACACACAACACACGCCCACATACACAACACCCCACACACACACAGACACACACACAGATACTCACACAAATACACACACACACACACACACAGAAACGGGGCTTGTATATTGCTAATGTAAAACAATCGTAAATCGTCATTCAATCCCGGGCAACGTCAGATCTTTCTGCTAGTTTTTTGTGTGGGCACGGTTTTTTACAAAAAAATGTCTGAGGGCAAAGTTAAACACGTTAGTTGGTGACGATTCTATTCATAAGTTTAGTACACACACACACACACATATCACACACACATAGACACATACACGCACACACACACATACACACACACATAAACACAGATATCCACACAAATACACACGTACACACATACACTAAAACACACAGAAACGGAACTATTAAACCTGAAATAGTGTTATGGGATAAAACGAAGAATCACCCATTCATCCAGCGCACCCGCAGCCGAGATTAAACTCACTCCGAGTTTGTAGTGTAATCCAAATCTTGTCGGTAGCTGAATACTTGATGCTTCACCAGGGTTTTGAAGGGTATTTTTTAACGGGACATCATCATTAGATGGGTTGCCTACCACGGCTTAAGAGAGTCTCATCTACCCTCTTACGAAAATGAAAAGAAACTGGAATCTTACGAAAATGAAAAGAAACTGGAATCTTACGAAAATGAAAAGAAACTGGAATCTTACGAAAATGAAAAGAAACTGGAATCTTACGAACATGAAAAAAGAACTGGAATCTTACGAACATCTCTATTATTTCTGTAAATATAGGAGTAACTGTACTCATAAAAAAACAATTTCAAAAACTACCTGGCAAATATACCTGGTGAACCAAGTGCAAGAGGATTCAAACTATTGCACTGAAAGTAACGATTAGAATATGGAAAATATCTCTGTTTTTGACTATGTGAGATAGCAAGTGAATGTCTGGCATCCGATAGGATGTCCCATCTTCAGCTTGAACAAACTGATAAGAAAATTAATTTAAAAAACAGATATGGAAAGAGAGATATACGAAAATGAAAATAAACTGGAATCTTACGAAAGGGAAAAGAAACTGGAATCTTACGAAATGAAAAGAAACTGGAATCTTACGAACATGAAAAGAAACTGGAATCTTACGAAAATTAAACGAAACTGGAATCTATACGAAATGAAAAGAAACTGGAATCTTACGAAAATGAAAACAAACTGGAATCTTACGAAAATGAAAAGAAACTGGAATCTTACGCAATGAAAACAAACTGGAATCTTACGAAAATGAAAAGAAACTGGAATCTTACGAAAATTAAACGAAACTGGAATCTTACGAAATGAAAAGAAACTGGAATCTTACGAAAATGAAAACAAACTGGCATCTTACGAAAATGAAAAGAAACTGGAATCTTACGAAAATGAAAAGAAACTGGAATCTTACGAAAATGAAAACAAACTGGAATCTTACGAAAATTAAAAGAAACTGGAATCTTACGAAATGAAAACAAACTGGAATCTTACGAAAATGAAAAGAAACTGGAATCTTACGAAAATGAATAGAAACTGGAATCTTACGAAAATGAAAAGAAACTGGAATCTTACGAAAATGAAAACAAACTGGAATCTTATGAAAATGAAAACAAACTGGAATCTTACGAAATGAAAAGAAACTGGAATCTTATGAACATGAAACAAACTGGAATCTTACGAAATGAAAAGAAACTGAAATCTTACGAAAATGAAAACAAACTGGAATCTTACGAAAATGAAAACAAACTGGAATCTTACGAAAATGAAAAGAAACTGGAATCTTACGAAAATGAAAAGAAACTGGAATCTTACGAAATGAAAAGAAACTGGAATCTTACGAAAATGAAAAGAAACTGGAATCTTACGAAAATGAAAAGAAACTGGAATCTTACGAAAATTAAAACAAACTGGAATCTTACGAAAATGAAAGAAACTGGAATCTTACGAAATGAAAAGAAACTGGAATCTTACGAAAATGAAAACAAACTGGAATCTTACGAAAATAGAAAGAAACAGGAATCTTACGAAAATGAAAAGAAACTGGAATCTTACGAAAATTAAAAGAAACTGGAATCTTACGAAAATGAAAACAAACTGGAATCTTACGAAAATGAAAAGAAACTGGAATCTTACGAAATGAAAACAGACTGGAATCTTACGAAATTTAAAGAAACTGGAATCTTACGAAAATGAAAACAAACTGGAATCTTACGAAAATGAATAGAAACTGGAATCTTACGAAAATGAATAGAAACTGGAATCTTACGAAAATAAAAAGAAACTGGAATCTTACGAAAATGAAAACAAACTGGAATCTTACGAAAATGAAAAGAAACTGGAATCTTACGAAATGAAACAACAACTCCATTTTATTTCAGTATTTAATTTGTGTATTACTGTTTTATTAAATGCTAGCTTTTTTCTAGTCCAATACCGGCTTCCATCTTATTTTGAAATTACTTATAACGGCACCAACTTACGTTCGGAAGACCCCCCATCAGCCTTCTCTTTTATATCGTAAGCTTCTTAAAACGTTACTAGCTTAAGTTCAGAATAAAATCACGATTTTCTTTTAACGGCTAATTTCAAAAAAAAATGTTTTGAACGCTACTAACTGAATTTCTTTCAATGCAGTTTGCAATTTGGAGACGGAATTGTGTTTGTTGAGATAAGTGATTTCAATCATGCTTTTTATTTTAGATTTAAAATATTAACAACTCCATTTTATTTCAGTATTTAATTTGTGTATTTCTGTTTTATTAAATGCTAGCTTTTTTCTAGTCCAATACCGGCTTCCATCTTATCTCGAAATTACTTATAACGGCACCAACTTACTTTCGGAAGACCCCCCCCCCATCAGCCTTCTCTTTTATATCGTAAGCTTCTTAAAACGTTACTAGCTTAAGTTCAGAATAAAATCACGATTTTCTTTTATCGGCTAATTTTAAAAAAAATGTTTTGAACGCTACTAACTGAATTTCTTTCAATGCAGTTTGCATTTTGGAGACGGAATTGTTTTTGTTGAGATAAGTGGTTTCAATCATGCTTTTTATTTTAGATTTAAAATATTAACAACTCCATTTTATTTCAGTATTTAATTTGTGTATTTCTGTTTTATTAAATGCTAGTTTTTTTCTAGTCCAATACCGGCTTCCATCTTATCTCGAAATTACTTATAACGGCACCAGCTTACTTTCGGAAGACCCCCCCCCATCAGCCTTCTCTTTTATATCGTAAGCTTCTTAAAACGTTACTAGCTTAAGTTCAGAATAAAATCACGATTTTCTTTTAACGGCTAATTTCAAAAAAAAATGTTTTGAACGCTACTAACTGAATTTCTTTCAATGCAGTTTGCAATTTGGAGACGGAATTGTTTTTGTTGAGATAAGTGATTTCAATCATGCTTTTTATTTTAGATTTAAAATATTAACAACTCCATTTTATTTCAGTATTTAATTTGTGTATTTCTGTTTTATTAAATGCTAGCTTTTTTCTAGTCCAATACCGGCTTCCATCTTATCTCGAAATTACTTATAACGGCACCAACTTACTTTCGGAAGACCCCCCCATCAGCCTTCTCTTTTATATCTTAAGCTTCTTAAAACGTTACTAGCTTAAGTTCAGAATAAAATCACGATTTTCTTTTAACGGCTAATTTCAAAAAAAAATGTTTTGAACGCTACTAACTGAATTTCTTTCAATGCAGTTTGCAATTTGGAGACGGAATTGTTTTTGTTGAGATAAGTGATTTCAATCATGCTTTTTATTTTAGATTTAAAATATTAACAACTCCATTTTATTTCAGTATTTAATTTGTGTATTTCTGTTTTATTAAATGCTAGCTGTTTTTTTTTGTTTTTTTTTTCCTCGTACATATGTTTATTTATCTACCGAGTTGATAGCAAAAATTACGAATTATACTCATTTTTAGTTCGTGTGAGGGGAATCTATCACCATACTTTCCCTTAAACACGTCTGTTGGACTTTTATAAGTACAATACTTAATAGTTTTTTTTATTTTTTTTTTATTTTTTTTTTAATGGAGAGTAGAAAACGCATTGTGGATGCGTTATCGGCAGCTCCTGTTACTCTCGCTTCTTCTTATTTGTCCCTCAGTCCTCATTTTTTAAATGAGTGATTTTTCGGACAAAGGGAGAAGAAAAAGCTGTTTTCTAGGTTGGCAGTATTTTTGCGAACAGTTGGCTGAGATGGCGGAAATTTTCTGTTTCTATGTCTATCCTTGTAGCCATGTCACTAGTAAGGGTGCTGGAGGTAAACGTTTTGTCTGGGCTGACGTTATCCGCCTGATAGTCAGGGACCCGAACCTTGGATTAACCACTAAGGAGGCTGTCGTATCAGCAGGTGCAAAGTACTGGGGCTGCTGTATTGCCATTTGGTGAATGGATTATGGACCATGCAGTAGCTTCTGGTGGGGCCTCTCGATGCCATACTAGTGGCTAATTGTTACGGCTTTACCTTATCATTAGCTACAAATAAAAAAAAAATTCTTCGTTTCTTTTTCTCTCTTAATTTCCCCTCTCTGTCCTGCTCTAAGTAAATCTGTCGACCTAGTCCACAAATTCCAAAATTTCATCATGACAAGTTTCAAGAAAAAATACACGATTAAACCCGGTTCTCCAACTTCCAACGTAGACCCCTACTACCATGTCTCCTTCTCCAACATCAGGGGTCTTCGTTCTAACCTTCCAGAGGTTGAAACCCAATTACAGGAGACTAAACCAGACCTTTTATTTTTAAGTGAAACTGGCATTGGACAGGCTATTTCCCTAGATGAGTTTGCTATTTCAGGATACTCTAACTTAACTTCTAAATCTGACCCCCAAGATCGCCATGGGCATGGAATATGTGCCTATATTAAAGATAGCTTTCCATGTGGGAGGGACATCTCCATGGAAGATCCTAACTTACCCTATATGTGCTTCCGGGTTGCTTTAGCTCACACTACTGCATTTATATTTACTCTCTATCGCCCCCACAACAGCGGAGTTACTATCTTTCAAAGCATATCTGAGAAAATTGACCAAGTCCTTTCTACTTATCCTTCAGCTAACATTCACGTATGTGGAGACTTCAATGTTCACAACGTCGAATGGTTGACCCACTTAAACAAGATCGATGATGAGGGGAGGTTCTGTCATGATTTCTCCATTGCCTATGACCTCACTCAGATTGTTCAGGAACCTACCCGTGTGCCCGATAATGACGGCCAGTATGCGAGCCTACTAGACCTTTTTCTCACAACTTGCCCTGAACTATGTTCAGTTTCTGTTTTGTCGCCTCTTGGATCTTCCGACCACTCTGTTGTATCAATTAAGATAAAAATGAAATGTAATAAGTCCCCAGACGTACCTCTTCATCGTACAGTATATCGATACACTAAGGCTGACTGGGATAGCTTCCGTACATTTATATCTGATCTACCTCTGCATTCCATGTTTAAAAAGGATGTGTCCTCTATAGTATTAGACCTAACTGAATGGTTAATTGTAGGTATTGACCATTTCATACCCTCTAAAAAGTTTCAGCAAAAACCTAACAGCCAGCCATGGTTCTCTCCAGAATGTGCTGCTGCCATTGCGCACAGAAATCACTTTTTCCACTGCTTCAAACGTAATAGATGTATGGAAACTAAAGTCGTTTTCAGGACTGCCAGCAACCATTGTAAGAAAGTAATAAGGAACGCAAGAGTGTTGTATGCTCAATCTGTTAAGTCCAAAGTAGCTGAGCAGCGGCTTGGTTCCCACCAGTTTTGGCAAATAGCAAACAGAATCCTGAACAGAAGCGTGTGCTCCATCCCAACTATTATCAATGGACCTGAGGTAATCTCGTCAGCATCAGACAAAGCCAAACTCTTTCTCAAGAACTTTGCAGCTAATTCTACCCTTTGCGACCAAGACCGCCAACCCCCAATATTTCCTCCTGTATCAGAAAACACGCTATGTGATATACGTATATCTGTACGTGATGTTGCGAAGCTAATCAAAAACCTTGATTCGAGTAAAGCAACTGGCCCTGATGGTATTCCAATTATAGTACTCAAAAAACTTCAACCTGAATTAGCGCCCATACTTACAAAACTGTTTAAACGTTGTCTTAAGGACAATAGTTTCCCATCTCCCTGGAAAATCTCATCAGTATGCCCTGTATTTAAGAATTCAGGTGATCGCTCATCCCCCTCTCAGTACAGGCCAATAAGTCTCCTGTGCGTCATGAGTAAGTTGCTAGAATCTGTGTTAAATACAGAAGTAATCAAACATCTCAACAAAAATAACCTTCTTAGTGACACTCAATATGGTTTCCGTTCTGCTAGATCTACAGCAGATGTCCTTACAGTTATATCGCATAGGATTAGCAAATCTCTCGACGGTGGCAATCTTTCTAGGGCAATTGCTCTTGACATATCTAAAGCCTTTGATAGGGTATGGCATAAAGGTTTACTTCATAAGATCGCTAGCTATGGTATAGCTGGAAAAGTCTTCTCAATTATTAAATCATTTCTTTCTGATAGGTTCATAAGAGTAGTAGTTGAGTGGAAAAAATCAGAAGCTCACAGTATTAATGCCGGTGTCCCTCAGGGATCCATCCTGGGCCCAACTCTTTTCCTGATCTACATTAATGATCTTCCAAATCATATCCTTACATCATTTGTAGACATTTATGCTGACGACACTACCATTTATGGTAGCACATCTAAGACAGTAAACGACCAAGTTCTCTCCAATTCTCTCTCCTCTGATCTTGAGCACGTAGTACAATGGGGTAAGGAGTGGCTGGTTACTTTTAATGCATCTAAAACCAAGCTTCTCTCTTTACATCATCAACATTCTAATTCACATTTGTCATCAATTGAAATGAATGGATCTCGTCTTCAGGAGGCCTCAAGTTTCGACAAGCTTCTGGGCTTGACCATTACTCCTGATCTTAAATGGAACACGTATATCAAATCTGTTGCCAAGGCCGCTGGAAAAATGGTGGGATCTTTCTATCGATCCAGTAGATATCTCACTGCTGAT
The DNA here is from genome assembly GCF_053919585.1 of Euprymna scolopes. NCBI lineage: Eukaryota > Metazoa > Mollusca > Cephalopoda > Sepiida > Sepiolidae > Euprymna > Euprymna scolopes. The sequence continues at coordinate 40,370,814 of NC_136516.1, read as the reverse complement.
GCTATTCTCTACATATATAAGAGCCAGGTACGTCCAAGGATGGAATACTGTTGCCACATCTGGGCAGGAGCTGCTAGAAAGGACTTGTCCTGCCTTGATAGAGTTCAAAATAGACTTCGTAGCCTCGTAGGAGATGTCCTTTTCTCCTCCTTGCAACCTCTATCTCACAGAAGAGATGTTGCGAGTTTGTCTCTGATGTATCGTTATTCTCATGGAAAATGTTCAACTGAGCTTCAATCTATGGTCCCCCCTCGCCAAACTTTCACAAGAAACACTCGTCTAGCTGTAAACACTATCAATAATTTCCCCCACTCTTTATCTGTGCCTAAACCTAAACGTAGATTCCATGAACAAAGCTTCTTTCTTAGAACTGCACGCCTGTGGAATTGTCTTCCGTTTTCCTGCTTTCCGGCTGACTACAACATGGTTGTGTTCAAGTCTAAAGTAAATAAGTTCTTGATGAGCCGTTCCATATAAGTTATTAAATTTACCAAATTTTCATTACTAATGATTACTATGTTGACCAATTTCTACTGTACACTCTTTAACCCTAATCCTTGAGTGGCCTCTGGGCCTTGATAATGTGGTGATGCCTTTGTAAAAACAAAAAAAAAAAAACTGGCATCTTACGAAATGAAAAGAAACTGGAATCTTACGAAATGAAAACAAACTGGAATCTTACGAAAATTAAAAGCAACTGGAATCTTACGAAAATGAAAACAAACTGGAATCTTACGAAAATGAATAGAAACTGGAATCTTACGAAAATGAACAGAAACTGGAATCTTACGAAAATGAAAAGAAACTGGAATCTTACGAAAATGAAAACAAACTGGAATCTTACGAAAATTAAAAGAAACTGGAATCTTACGAAAATGAATAGAAACTGGAATCTTACGAAAATGAAAAGAAACTGGAATCTTACGAAAATGAAAAGAAACTGGAATCTTACGAAAATGAAAACAAACTGGAATCTTACGAAAATGAATAGAAACTGGAATCTTACGAAAATGAAAACAAACTGGAATCTTACGAAAATGAATAGAAACTGGAATCTTACGAAAATGAAAAGAAACTGGAATCTTACGAAAATGAAAAGAAACTGGAATCTTACGAAAATGAAAAGAAACTGGAATCTTACGAAAATGAAAAGAAACTGGAATCTTACGAAATGAAAAGAAACTGGAATCTTACGAAAATGAAAACAAACTGGAATCTTACGAAAATGAAAAGAAACAGGAATCTTACGAAAATGAAAACAAACTGGAATCGTACGAAAATGAAAGAAACTGGAATCTTACGAAATGAAAAAAACTGGAATCTTACGATATGAAAAGAAACTGGAATCTTACGAATAGTAAAAAAAACCGGAATCTTACGAAAATGAAAAGAAACTGGAATCTTACGAAAATTAAAAAAAAAACATGAATCTTACGAAAATGAAAAGAAACTGGAATCTTACGAAATGAAAAGAAACAGGAATCTTACGAAATGAAAAGAAACTGGAATCTTACGAAAATGAAAAGAAACTGGAATCTTACGAAAATGAAAACAAACTGGAATCTTACGAAAATGAAAAGAAACTGGAATCTTACGAAAATAGAAAGAAACAGGAATCTTACGAAAATGAAAAGAAACTGGAATCTTACGAAACTGAATAGAAACTGGAATCTTACGAAAATGAAAGAAACTGAAATCTTACGAAAATGAAAGAAACTGGAATCTTACGATATTAAAAGAAACTGGAATTTTACGAATAGTAAAAGAAACTGGAATCTTACGAAAATGAAAAGAAACTGGAATCTTACGAAAATTAAAAGAAACTGGAATCTTACGAAAATGAAAAGAAACTGGAATCTTACGAAAATGAAAACAGACTGGAATCTTACGAAAATGAATAGAAACTGGAATCTTACGAAAATGAAAAGAAACTGGAATCTTACGAAAATGAAAACAAACTGGAATCTTACGAAAATTAAAAGCAACTGGAATCTTACGAAAATGAAAAGAAACTGGAATCTTACGAAAATGAAAGAAACTGGAATCTTACGAAATGAAAACAAACTGGAATCTTATGAACATGAAACAAACTGGAATCTTACGAAATGAAAACAAACTGGAATCTTACGAAAATGAAAACAAACTGGAATCTTACGAAAATGAAAACAAACTGGAATCTTACGAAAATGAAAAGAAACTGGAATCTTACGAAAATGAAAACAAACTGGAATCTTACGAAAATGAAAAGAAACAGGAATCTTACGAAAATGAAAGAAACTGGAATCTTACGATATGAAAAGAAACTGGAATCTTACGAAAATGAAAAGAAACTGGAATCTAACGAAAATGAAAACAAACTGGAATCTTATGAACATGAAACAAACTGAAAGCTTACGAACTGAAAAGAAACTGGAATCTAACGAAAATGAAAAGAAACTGGAATCTTATGAACATGAAACAAACTGAAAGCTTACGAACTGAAAAGAAACTGGAATCTAAGGAAAATGAAAAGAAACTGGAATCTTACGAAAATGAAAACAAACTGGAATCTTACGAAAATGAAAAGAAACTGGAATCTTACGAAAATGAAAACAAACTGGAAACTTACGAAAATTAAAAGAAACTGGAAACTAACGAAAATTAAAAGAAACTGGAAACTTACGAAAATGAAAACAAACTGGAATCTTACGAAAATGAAAAGAAACTGGAATCTTACGAAAATCAAAAGAAACGGGAATCTTACGAAAATGAAAAGAAACTGGAATCTTACGAAATGAAAACAAACTGGAATCTTACGAAAATTAAAACAAACTAGAATCTTACGAAAATGAAAAACAACTGGAATCTTACGAAAATAAAAACAAGCTGGAATCTTACGAAAATGAAAGAAACTGGAATATTACGATATGAAAAGAAACTGGAATCTTACGAAAATGAAAAGACACTGGAATCTTACGAAATGAAAAGAAACTGGAATCTTACGAAAATGAAAAGAAACTGGAATCTTACGAAAATTAAAAGAAACTGGAATCTTACGAAAATTAAAAGAAACTGGAAACTTACGAAATGAAAACAAACTGGAATCTTACGAAAATGAAAAGAAACTGGAATCTTACGAAATGAAAACAAACTGGAATCTTACGAAAATTAAAAGAAACTAGAATCTTACGAAAATGAAAACAAACTAGAATCTTACGAAAATGAAAACAAACTGGAATCTTACGAAAATGAAAAGAAACTGGAATCTTATGAACATGAAACAAACTGGAATCTTACGAAAATGAAAAGAAACTGGAATCTTACGAAAATGAAAAGAAACTGGAATCTTACGAAAATGAAAACAAACTGGAATCTTACGAAAATTAAAAGAAACTAGAATCTTACGAAAATGAAAACAAACTGGAATCTTACGAAAATGAAAAGAAACTGGAATCTTACGAAATGAAAACAAACTGGAATCTTACGAAAATTAAAAGAAACTGGAATCTTACGAAAATGAAAAGAAACTGGAATCTTACGAAATGAAAACACACTGGAATCTTACGAAAATTAAAAGAAACTGGAATCTTACGAAAATGAAAACAAACTGGAATCTTACGAAATGAAAGAAACTGGAATCTTACGAAAATGAAAAAAAACTGGAATCTTATGAAAATTAAAGAAACTGGAATCTTACGATATGAACAGAAACTGGAATCTTACGAAAATGAAAAGAAACTGGAATCTTACGAAATGAAAAGAAACTGGAATCTTATGAAAATGAAACAAACTGGAATCTTACGAAATGAAAAGAAACTGAAATCTTACGAGAATGAAAACAAACTGGAATCTTACGAAAATGAAAACAAACTGAAATCTTACGAAAATGAAAACAAACTGGAATCTTACGAAAATGAAAAGAAACTGGAATCTTACGAAAATGAAAAGAAACTGGAATCTTACGAAATGAAAACAAACTGGAATCTTACGAAAATTAAAAGAAACTGGAATCTTACGAAAATAAAAAGAAACTGGAATCTTACGAAATGAAAACAAACTCGAATCTTACGAAAATGAAAAGAAACTGGAATCTTACGAAAATGAAAAGAAACTGGAATCTTACGAAAATGAAAACAAACTGGAATCTTACGAAAATGAAAAGAAACTGGAATCTTACGAAAATAGAAAGAAACAGGAATCTTACGAAAATGAAAACAAACTGGAATCTTACGAAAATGAATAGAAACTGGAATCTTACGAAAATGAAAGAAACTGAAATCTTACGAAAATGAAAGAAACTGGAATCTTACGATATTAAAAGAAACTGGAATTTTACGAATAGTAAAAGAAACTGGAATCTTACGAAAATGAAAAGAAACTGGAATCTTACGAAAATTAAAAGAAACTGGAATCTTACGAAAATGAAAAGAAACTGGAATCTTACGAAAATGAAAACAGACTGGAATCTTACGAAAATGAATAGAAACTGGAATCTTACGAAAATGAAAAGAAACTGGAATCTTACGAAAATGAAAACAAACTGGAATCTTACGAAAATTAAAAGCAACTGGAATCTTACGAAAATGAAAAGAAACTGGAATCTTACGAAAATGAAAGAAACTGGAATCTTACGAAATGAAAACAAACTGGAATCTTATGAACATGAAACAAACTGGAATCTTACGAAATGAAAACAAACTGGAATCTTACGAAAATGAAAACAAACTGGAATCTTACGAAAATGAAAACAAACTGGAATCTTACGAAAATGAAAAGAAACTGGAATCTTACGAAAATGAAAACAAACTGGAATCTTACGAAAATGAAAAGAAACAGGAATCTTACGAAAATGAAAGAAACTGGAATCTTACGAAAATGAAAAGACACTGAAATCTTACGAAAATGAAACCAAACTGGAATCTTACGAAATGAAAACAAACTGGAATCTTACGAAAATGAAAACAAACTGGAATCTTAAGAAAATGAAAAGAAACTGGAATCTTACGAAAATGAAAAGAAACTGGAATCTTACGAAAATGAAAACAAACTGGAATCTTACGAAAATGAAAAGAAACTGGAATCTTACGAAAATGAAAAGATACTGGAATCTTACGAACATGAAAAGAAACTGGAATCTTACGAAATGAAAAAAAACTGGAATCTTACGAAAATGAAAAGAAACTGGAATCTTACGAAAATGAAAACAAACTGGAATCTTACGAAAATGAAAAGAAACTAGAATCTTACGGAAATGAAAGAAACTGGAATCTTACGATATGAAAAGAAACTGGAATCTTACGAAAATGAAAAGAAACTGGAATCTTACGAAAATGAAAAGAAACTGGAATCTTACGAAATGAAAAGAAACTGGAATCTTATGAAAATGAAAAAACTGAAATCTTACGAAATGAAAAGAAACTGAAATTTTATGAACATGAAACAAACTGGAATCTTACGAAATGAGAAAAAACTGGAATCTTATGAAAATGAAACAAACTGGAATCTTACGAAATTAAAACAAACTGGAATCTTACGAAAATGAAAACAAGCTGGAATCTTACAAAAATGAAAAAAAACTGGAATCTTACGAAAATGAAAACAAACTGGAATCTTACGAAAATGAAAAGAAACTGGAATCTTACGAAAATGAAAAGAAACTGGAATCTTACGAAATGAAAGAAACTGGAATCTTACGAAAATTACAAGAAACTGGAATCTTACGAAAATTAATAGAAACTGGAATCTTACGAAAATGAAAAGAAACTGGAATCTTACGAAAATGAAAACAAACTGGAATCTTACGAAATGAAAACAAACTGGAATCTTACGAAAATGAAAAGAAACTGGAATCTTACGAAAATGAAAAGAAACTGGAATCTTACGAAAATGAAAACAAACTGGAATCTTACGAAAATGAAAAGAAACTGGAATCTTACGAAATGAAAACAAACTGGAATCTTACGAAATGAAAGAAACTGGAATCTTACGAAAATGAAAACAAACTGGAATCTTACGAAAATGAAAACAAACTGGAATCTTACGAAAATGAAAACAAACTGGAATCTTACGAAAATGAAAACAAACTGGAATCTTACGAAATGAAAGAAACTGGAATCTTACGAAATGAAAACAAACTGGAATCTTACGAAAATGAAAACAAACTGGAATCTTACGAAAATGAAAAGAAACTGGAATCTTACGAAAATTAAAAGAAACTAGAATCTTACGAAAATTAAAAGAAACTAGAATCTTACGAAAATGAAAACAAACTGGAATCTTACGAAAATTAAAAGAAACTGGAATCTTACGAAAATGAAAAGAAACTGGAATCTTACTAAATGAAAACAAACTGGAATCTTACGAAAATTAAAAGACACTGGAATCTTACGAAAATGAAAACAAACTGGAATCTTACGAAATGAAAGAAACTGGAATCTTACGAAAATGAAAACAAACTGGAATCTTATGAAAATGAAAACAAACTGGAATCTTACGAAATAAAAAGAAACTGAAATCTTACGAGAATGAAAACAAACTGGAATCTTACGAAAATGAAAAGAAACTGAAATCTTACGAACTGAAAAGAAACTGGAATCTAACGAAAATGAAAAGAAACTGGAATCTTACGAAAATGAAAAGAAACTGGAATCTTACGAAATGAAAAGAAACTGGAATCTTACGAACTGAAAAGAAACTGGAATCTAACGAAATGAAAACACACTGGAATCTTACGAAAATGAAAACAAACTGGAATCTTACGAAAATGAAAACAAGCTGGAATCTTACAAAAATGAAAACAAACTGGAATCTTACGAAATGAAAAGAAACTGGAATCTTACGAAAATGAAAACAAGCTGGAATCTTACGAAAATGAAAACAAACTGGAATCTTACGAAAATGAAAAGAAACTGGAATCTTACGAAAATGAAAAGAAACTGGAATCTTACGAAATGAAAAGAAACTGAAATCTTACGAAAATGAAAAGAAACTGGAATCTTACGAAAATGAAAAGACACTGAAATCTTACGATATGAAAAGAAACTGGAATCTTACGAAAATGAAAAGAAACTGGAATCTTACGAAAATGAAAAGAAACTGGAATCTTACGAAATGAAAAGAAACTGGAATCTTATGAAAATGAAACAAACTGAAATCTTACGAAATGAAAAGAAACTGAAATTTTATGAACATGAAACCAAACTGGAATCTTACGAAATGAAAACAAACTGGAATCTTACGAAAATGAAAACAAACTGGAATCTTAAGAAAATGAAAAGAAACTGGAATCTTACGATATGAAAAGAAACTGGAATCTTACGAAAATGAAAAGAAACTGGAATCTTACGAAAATGAAAAGAAACTGAAATCTTACGAAATGAAAAGAAAGAAACTGGAATCTTACGATATGAAAAGAAACTGGAATCTTACGAAAATGAAAAGAAACTGGAATCTTACGAAAATGAAAAGAAACTGGAATCTTACGAAATGAAAAGAAACTGGAATCTTACGAAAATGAAACAAACTGAAATCTTACGAAATGAAAAGAAACTGAAATTTTATGAACATGAAACAAACTGGAATCTTACGAAATGAGAAAAAACTGGAATCTTATGAAAATGAAACAAACTGGAATCTTACGAAATTAAAACAAACTGGAAACTTACGAAAATGAAAACAAGCTGGAATCTTACAAAAATGAAAACAAACTGGAATCTTACGAAAATGAAAACAAACTGGAATCTTACGAAAATGAAAAGAAACTGGAATCTTACGAAAATGAAAAGAAACTGGAATCTTACGAAATGAAAGAAACTGGAATCTTACGAAAATGAAAACAAACTGGAATCTTACGAAAATGAATAGAAACTGGAATCTTACGAAAATGAAAACAAACTGGAATCTTACGAAAATGAAAACAAACTGGAATCTTACGAAATGAAAACAAACTGGAATCTAACGAAAATGAAAAGAAACTGGAATCTTACGAAAATGAAAAGAAACTGGAATCTTACGAAAATGAAAACAAACTGGAATCTTACGAAAATGAAAAGAAACTGGAATCTTACGAAATGAAAACAAACTGGAATCTTACGAAATGAAAGAAACTGGAATCTTACGAAAATGAAAACAAACTGGAATCTTGCGAAAATGAAAACAAACTGGAATCTTACGAAAATGAAAACAAACTGGAATCTTACGAAAATGAAAACAAACTGGAATCTTACGAAATGAAAGAAACTGGAATCTTACGAAATGAAAACAAACTGGAATCTTACGAAAATGAAAACAAACTGGAATCTTACGAAAATGAAAAGAAACTGGAATCTTACGAAAATTAAAAGAAACTAGAATCTTACGAAAATTAAAAGAAACTAGAATCTTACGAAAATGAAAAGAAACTGAAATCTTACGAACTGAAAAGAAACTGGAATCTAACGAAAATGAAAAGAAACTGGAATCTTAAGAAAATGAAAAGAAACTGGAATCTTACGAAATGAAAAGAAACTGGAATCTTACGAACTGAAAAGAAACTGGAATCTAACGAAATGAAAACACACTGGAATCTTACGAAAATGAAAACAAACTGGAATCTTACGAAAATGAAAACAAGCTGGAATCTTACAAAAATGAAAACAAACTGGAATCTTACGAAATGAAAAGAAACTGGAATCTTACGAAAATGAAAACAAGCTTGAATCTTACGAAAATGAAAACAAACTGGAATCTTACGAAAATGAAAAGAAACTGGAATCTTACGAAAATGAAAAGAAACTGGAATCTTACGAAAATGAAAACAAGCTGGAATCTTACGAAAATTAAAAGAAACTGGAATCTTACGAAAATGAAAACAAACTGGAATCTTACGAAAATGAAAAGAAACTGGAATCTTACGAAAATGAAAACAAACTGGAATCTTACGAAATGAAAGAAACTGGAATCTTACGAAATGAAAACAAACTGGAACCTTACGAAAATGAAAACAAACTGGAATCTTACGAAAATGAAATAAAACTGGAATCTTACGAAATGAAAAGAAACTGGAATCTTACGAAAATGAAAACAAACTGGAATCTTACGAAATGAAAGAAACTGGAATCTTACGAAATGAAAACAAACTGGAACCTTACGAAAATGAAAAGAAACTGGAATCTTACGAAAATGAAAAGAAACTGGAATCTTACGAAATGAAAACAAACTGGAATCTTACGAAAATGAAAACAAACTGGAATCTTACGAAAATCAAAACAAACTGGAATCTTACGAAAATGAAAAGAAACTGGAATCTTACGAAAATGAAAACAAACTGGAATCTTACGAAATGAAAGAAACTGGAATCTTACGAAAATGAAAACAAACTGGAATCTTACGAAAATGAAAACAAACTGGAATCTTACGAAAATGAAAACAAACTGGAATCTTACGAAAATGAAAACAAACTGGAATCTTACGAAAATGAAAGAAACTGGAATCTTACGAAAATGAAAACAAACTGGAATCTTACGAAAATGAAAAGAAACTGGAATCTTACGAAAATGAAAACAAACTGGAATCTTACGAAATGAAAACAAACTGGAATCTTACGAAAATGAAAAGAAACTGGAATCTTACGAAAATGAAAAGAAACTGGAATCTTACGAAAATGAAAACAAACTGGAATCTTACGAAAATGAAAAGAAACTGGAATCTTACGAAATGAAAACAAACTGGAATCTTACGAAAATGAAAAGAAACTGGAATCTTACGAAAATGAAAACAAACTGGAATCTTACGAAAATGAAAACAAACTGGAATCTTACGAAAATGAAAACAAACTGGAATCTTACGAAAATGAAAAGAAACTGGAATCTTACGAAAATGAAAAGAAACTGGAATCTTACGAAATGAAAGAAACTGGAATCTTACGAAAATGAATAGAAACTGGAATCTTACGAAAATGAAAACAAACTGGAATCTTACGAAAATGAAAACAAACTGGAATCTTACGAAAATGAAAAGAAACTGGAATCTTACGAAAATGAAAACAAACTGGAATCTTACGAAATGAAAACAAACTGGAATCTTACGAAAATGAAAAGAAACTGGAATCTTACGAAAATGAAAAGAAACTGGAATCTTACGAAAATGAAAACAAACTGGAATCTTACGAAATGAAAACAAACTGGAATCTTACGAAAATGAAAAGAAACTGGAATCTTACGAAATGAAAACAAACTGGAATCTAACGAAAATTAAAAGAAACTGGAATCTTACGAAAATGAAAACAAACTGGAATCTTACGAAATGAAAGAAACTGGAATCTTACGAAAATGAAAACAAACTGGAATCTTATGAAAATGAAAGAAACTGGAATCTTACGAAATAAAAAGAGACTGAAATCTTACGAGAATGAAAACAAACTGGAATCTTACGAAAATGAAAAGAAACTGAAATCTTACGAACTGAAAAGAAACTGGAATCTAACGAAAATGAAAAGAAACTGGAATTTTACGAACATGAAAAGAAACTGGAATCTTACGAAATGAAAAGAAACTGGAATCTTACGAACTGAAAAGAAACTGGAATCTAACGAAATGAAAACACACTGGAATCTTACGAAAATGAAAACAAACTGGAATCTTACGAAAATGAAAACAAGCTGGAATCTTACAAAAATGAAAACAAACTAGAATCTTACGAAATGAAAAGAAACTGGAATCTTACGAAAATGAAAACAAGCTGGAATCTTACGAAAATGAAAACAAACTGGAATCTTACGAAAATGAAAACAAACTGGAATCTTACGAAAATGAAAAGAAACTGGAATCTTACGAAAATGAAAACAAGCTGGAATCTTACGAAAATTAAAAGAAACTGGAATCTTACGAAAATGAAAACAAACTGGAATCTTACGAAAATGAAAAGAAAATGGAATCTTACGAAAATGAAAACAAACTGGAATCTTACGAAAATGAAAACAAGCTGGAATCTTACAAAAATGAAAACAAACTGGAATCTTACGAAAATGAAAACAAACTGGAATCTTAAGAAAATGAAAAGAAACTGGAATCTTACGAAAATTAAAAGAAACTGGAATCTTACGAAAATGAAAAGAAACTGGAATCTTACGAAAATGAAAAGAAACTGGAATCTTACGAAAATGAAAAGATACTGGAATCTTACGAACATGAAAAGAAACTGGAATCTTACGAAATGAAAACAAACTGGAATCTTACGAAAATGAAAAGAAACTGGAATCTTACGAAAATGAAAACAAACTGGAATCTTACGAAAATGAAAAGAAACTAGAATCTTACGGAAATGAAAGAAACTGGAATCTTACGATATGAAAAGAAACTGGAATCTTACGAAAATGAAAAGAAACTGGAATCTTACGAAAATGAAAAGAAACTGGAATCTTACGAAATGAAAAGAAACTGGAATCTTATGAAAATGAAACAAACTGAAATCTTACGAAATGAAAAGAAACTGAAATTTTATGAACATGAAACAAACTGGAATCTTACGAAATGAAAGAAACTGGAATCTTACGAAAATGAAAACAAACTGGAATCTTACGAAAATGAAAACAAACTGGAATCTTACGAAAATGAAAACAAACTGGAATCTTACGAAAATCAAAACAAACTGGAATCTTACGAAAATGAAAACAAACTGGAATCTTACGAAAATGAAAGAAACTGGAATCTTACGAAATGAAAACAAACTGGAATCTTACGAAAATGAAAAGAAACTGGAATCTTACGAAAATGAAAAGAAACTGGAATCTTACGAAAATGAAAAGAAACTGGAATCTTACGAAATGAAAACAAACTGGAATCTTACGAAAATGAAAACAAACTGGAATCTTACGAAAATGAAAACAAACTGGAATCTTACGAAAATGAAAAGAAACTGGAATCTTACGAAAATGAAAACAAACTGGAATCTTACGAAAATGAAAAGAAACTGGAATCTTACGAAAATGAAAACAAACTGGAATCTTACGAAATGAAAACAAACTGGAATCTTACGAAAATGAAAACAAACTGGAATCTTACGAAATGAAAGAAACTGGAATCTTACGAAAATGAAAACAAACTGGAATCTTATGAAAATGAAAGAAACTGGAATCTTACGAAATAAAAAGAAACTGAAATCTTACGAGAATGAAAACAAACTGGAATCTTACGAAAATGAAAAGAAACTGAAATCTTACGAAATGAAAAGAAACTGGAATCTAACGAAATGAAAAGAAACTGGAATCTTACGAAAATGAAAAGAAACTGGAATCTTACGAAATGAAAAGAGACTGGAATCTTACGAACTGAAAAGAAACTGGAATCTAACGAAATGAAAACACACTGGAATCTTACGAAAATGAAAAGAAAATGGAATCTTACGAAAATGAAAACAAACTGGAATCTTACGAAAATGAAAACAAGCTGGAATCTTACAAAAATGAAAACAAACTGGAATCTTACGAAAATGAAAACAAACTGGAATCTTAAGAAAATGAAAAGAAACTGGAATCTTACGAAAATGAAAAGAAACTGGTATCTTACGAAAATGAAAAGAAACTGGAATCTTACGAAAATCAAAAGAAACTGGAATCTTACGAAAATGAAAAGATACTGGAATCTTACGAACATGAAAAGAAACTGGAATCTTACGAAATGAAAAGAAACTGGAATCTTACGAAAATGAAAAGAAACTGGAATCTTACGAAAATGAAAACAAACTGGAATCTTACGAAAATCAAAAGAAACTAGAATCTTACGGAAATGAAAGAAACTGGAATCTTACGATATGAAAAGAAACTGGAATCTTACGAAAATGAAAAGAAACTGGAATCTTACGAAAATGAAAAGAAACTGGAATCTTACGAAATGAAAAGAAACTGGAATCTTATGAAAATGAAACAAACTGAAATCTTACGAAATGAAAAGAAACTGAAATTTTATGAACATGAAACAAACTGGAATCTTACGAAATGAAAGAAACTGGAATCTTACGAAAATGAAAACAAACTGGAATCTTACGAAAATGAAAACAAACTGGAATCTTACGAAAATGAAAACAAACTGGAATCTTACGAAAATCAAAACAAACTGGAATCTTACGAAAATGAAAACAAACTGGAATCTTACGAAAATGAAAGAAACTGGAATCTTACGAAATGAAAACAAACTGGAATCTTACGAAAATGAAAAGAAACTGGAATCTTACGAAAATGAAAAGAAACTGGAATCTTACGAAAATGAAAAGAAACTGGAATCTTACGAAATGAAAACAAACTGGAATCTTACGAAAATGAAAACAAACTGGAATCTTACGAAAATGAAAACAAACTGGAATCTTACGAAAATGAAAAGAAACTGGAATCTTACGAAAATGAAAACAAACTGGAATCTTACGAAAATGAAAACAAACTGGAATCTTACGAAAATGAAAACAAACTGGAATCTTACGAAATGAAAACAAACTGGAATCTTACGAAAATGAAAACAAACTGGAATCTTACGAAATGAAAGAAACTGGAATCTTACGAAAATGAAAACAAACTGGAATCTTATGAAAATAAAGGAAACTGGAATCTTACGAAATAAAAAGAAACTGAAATCTTACGAGAATGAATACAAACTGGAATCTTACGAAAATGAAAAGAAACTGAAATCTTACGAACTGAAAAGAAACTGGAATCTAACGAAAATGAAAAGAAACTGGAATCTTACGAAAATGAAAAGAAACTGGAATCTTACGAAATGAAAAGAGACTGGAATCTTACGAACTGAAAAGAAACTGGAATCTAACGAAATGAAAACACACTGGAATCTTACGAAAATGAAAACAAACTAGAATCTTACGAAAATGAAAAGAAACTGGAATCTTACAAAAATGAAAACAAACTGGAATCTTACGAAATGAAAAGAAACTGGAATCTTACGAAAATGAAAACAAGCTGGAATCTTACGAAAATGAAAACAAACTGGAATCTTACGAAAATGAAAACAAACGGGAATCTTACGAAAATGAAAAGAAACTGGAATCTTACGAAAATGAAAACAAGCTGGAATCTTACGAAAATTAAAAGAAACTGGAATCTTACGAAAATGAAAACAAACTGGAATCTTACGAAAATGAAAAGAAACTGGAATCTTACGAAAATGAAAACAAACTGGAATCTTACGAAAATGAAAACAAGCTGGAATCTTACAAAAATGAAAACAAACTGGAATCTTACGAAAATGAAAACAAACTGGAATCTTACGAAAATGAAAAGAAACTGGAATCTTACGAAAATGAAAACAAACTGGAATCTTACGAAAATGAAAACAAACTGGAATCTTACGAAATGAAAGAAACTGGAATCTTACGAAATGAAAACAAACTGGAACCTTACGAAAATGAAAACAAACTGGAATCTTACGAAAATCAAAAGAAACTGGAATCTTACGAAATGAAAAGAAACTGGAATCTTACGAAAATGAAAACAAACTTGAATCTTACGAAATGAAAGAAACTGGAATCTTACGAAATGAAAACAAACTGGAACCTTACGAAAATGAAAAGAAACTGGAATCTTACGAAAATGAAAAGAAACTGGAATCTTACGAAATGAAAACAAACTGGAATCTTACGAAAATGAAAACAAACTGGAATCTTACGAAAATCAAAACAAACTGGAATCTTACGAAAATGAAAAGAAACTGGAATCTTACGAAAATGAAAACAAACTGGAATCTTACGAAATGAAAGAAACTGGAATCTTACGAAAATGAAAACAAACTGGAATCTTACGAAAATGAAAACAAACTGCAATCTTACGAAAATGAAAACAAACTGGAATCTTACGAAAATGAAAACAAACTGGAATCTTACGAAAATGAAAACAAACTGGAATCTTACGAAAATGAAAGAAACTGGAATCTTACGAAATGAAAACAAACTGGAATCTACCGAAAATGAAAAGAAACTGGAATCTTACGAAAATAAAAAGAAACTGGAATCTTACGAAAATGAAAAGAAACTGGAATCTTACGAAATGAAAACAAACTGGAATCTTACGAAAATGAAAACAAACTGGAATCTTACGAAAATGAAAACAAACTGGAATCTTACGAAAATGAAAACAAACTGGAATCTTACGAAAATGAAAACAAACTGGAATCTTACGAAAATGAAAACAAACTGGAATCTTACGAAAATGAAAACAAACTGGAATCTTACGAAAATGAAAAGAAACTGGAATCTTTCGAAAATGAAAAGAAACTGGAATCTTACGAAAATGAAAACAAACTGGAATCTTACGAAAATGAAAACAAACTGGAATCTTACGAAATGAAAACAAACTGGAATCTTACGAAAATGAAAAGAAACTGGAATCTTACGAAAATGAAAAGAAACTGGAATCTTACGAAAATGAAAAGAAACTGGAATCTTACGAAATGAAAGAAACTGGAATCTTACGAAAATGAATAGAAACTGGAATCTTACGAAAATGAAAACAAACTGGAATCTTACGAAAATGAAAACAAACTGGAATCTATCGAAAATGAAAAGAAACTGGAATCTTACGAAAATTAAAACAAACTGGAATCTTACGAAATGAAAACAAACTGGAATCTTACGAAAATGAAAAGAAACTGGAATCTTACGAAAATGAAAAGAAACTGGAATCTTACGAAAATGAAAACAAACTGAAATCTTACGAAAATGAATAGAAACTGGAATCTTACGAAAATGAAAACAAACTGGAATCTTACGAAAATGAAAAGAAACTGGAATCTTACGAAATGAAAACAAACTGGAATCTTACGAAAATGAAAAGAAACTGGAATCTTACGAAAATTAAAAAAAAAAGGAATCTTACGAAAATGAATACAAACTGGAATCTTACGAAATGAAAACAAACTGGAATCTTACGAAAATGAAAAGAAACTTGAATCTTACGAAAATGAAAACAAACTGGAATCTTACGAAAATGAAAAGAAACTGGAATCTTACGATATGAAAAGAAACTGGAATCTTACGAAAATGAAAACAAACTGGAATCTTACGAAATGAAAGAAACTGGAATCTTACGAAATAAAAACAAACTGGAATCTTACGAAAATGAAAAGAAACTGGAATCTTACGAAAATGAAAAGAAACTGGAATCTTACGAAAATGAAAACAAACTGGAATCTTACGAAATGAAAACAAACTGGAATCTTACGAAAATGAAAACAAACTTGAATCTTACGAAAATGAAAACAAACTGGAATCTTACGAAATGAAAGAAACTGGAATCTTACGAAAATGAAAACAAACTGGAATCTTATAAAAATGAAAGAAACTGGAATCTTACGAAAATGAAAACAAACTGGAATCTTACGAAAATGAAAGAAACTGAAATCTTACGAAATGAAAAGAAACTGGAATCTTATGAACATGAACAAACTGGAATCTTACGAAAATGAAAACAAACTGGAATCTTACGAAAATGAAAGAAACTGAAATCTTACGAAATGAAAACAAACTGGAATCTTACGAAAATGAAAACAAACTGGAATCTTACGAAAATGAAAGAAACTGGAATCTTACGAAAATGAAAACAAACTGGAATCTTACGATATGAAAAGAAACTGGAATCTTACGAAAATGAAAGGAAACTGGAATCTTACGAAAATGAAAACAAACTGGAATCTTATGAACATGAAAAAAACTTGAATCTTACGAAAATTAAAGGAAACTGGAATCTTACGAAATGAAAAGAAACTGGAATCTTACGAAAATTAAAGGAAATCGGAATCTTACGAAAATGAAAAGAAACTGGAATCTTATGAAAATGAAAAAAACTGGAATCTTACGAAATGAAAAGAAACAGGAATCTTACGAAAATTAAAGAAACTGGAATCTTACGAAAATGAAAAGAAACTGGAATCTTATGAACATGAAAAAAACTGGAATCTTAGGAAATGAAAAGAAACTGGAATCTTACGAAAATTAAAAGAAACTGGAATCTTACGAAAATTAAAAGAAACTGGAATCATATGAACATGAAAAAAACTGGAATCTTACGAAAATCTCTATCATTTCTGTAAATATAGTAGCAACTGGACTCATAAAAAACAATTTCAAAAACTACCTGGCAAATATACCTGGTTAAACAAGTGCAAGAGGATTCAAACTATAGCACTGAGAGTAACGGTTAGAATCTGGAAAAGATCTCTGGTTTCGACTATGTGAGATAGCAAGTGAATGTCTGGCACCCGGTAGGATATCCCATCTCCAGCTTGAACAAACTGATAAGAAAATTGATAAAAAAAACACACACACATATTGAAAGACTGGTATATGTAAATAGATAGAGAGAGAGAGATAGGTAAATAAAGACAGAGAGAGGAAGACAGAGAGAGGGAGAGATAATTCTAGCATTACCTGACAAGATGAATCAGCGTCGAGATATGTTCGCGTTGGAAAATAATTGAACTGGTAACACCAGTGAGTATATGTCTCCCATCCAAGGGGGCAGTCTACAAAGAAAAAGTAAAGGTGAGCAATATATATATATATATAGAGAGAGAGAGAGAGAGAGAGAGAGAGATTGATTGATAGATAGATAGATAGATATTGGCAGCATATTATTATTCAACCAAGTCTGATTGAACACGACAGAGATATCTTTTTTCCGATCTTCCTGGATATCTTTTCCATTTGCAAAGCGGTCTTTTTAATTTCAGCTGGCATGTTATATAAAATGACGCCAAAAGTTGTTGTTCAACCATATTCTTCTAAAGCGTTTTCTATCGGTTCATCCGATTATCATCAGGAGCGATTGTTGTTGTTTTCTGTTTCTTTTTCTTTTCCTTGGAGGCTTGGTGTATTTATAATATATATATATATATATATATATATATATATATATATATATATATATATATATATATACACATATGGAGATATATACATATATATGTATATATATACATATATGTATATATATACATATATAGATGTATATACATATATATATATAACAACTTCATTTGCTCACATAAAATTGATATACGAAAATATAAATTTAAGCGTAAACTTTAAGTATTTACTTCAAAAGTACTCAGTACGTAGGTAGAGATAGTTAGCCATATGTATTTTATAACTTACTATATATATATATATATATACTTACTATATATATATATGTATATATATATAGTAAGTATATATATATATATATATATAGTTAGCCATATGTATTTTATAACTTACTATATATATATATACTTACTATATATATATATATATATATATATATATATAAATATATATATATATATATATATATATATATACTCCTATATTTTTGCGTGTTGATATTACTACTAAAACTCCCTATTTTCTATTTATTTAAAAAGAAAATACAACGTTGTTATATCAGGGTCAGCTGCAAAAGATCAGATGAAATGTTTTTAGAAAAATAAAATGCAAAAGTGATCATAAATTTTGCCATGGATGAGATAAGCCATTTTTTAAAAATTCATAGATTAAGGAATAATCTTTAAAATTTATATTGCTTGTTGAGAAATAAAATGTCTCGCAATATCTTTTAATTTACGGAATTTAACTTTAAGTTTTCATTTATATATATATATATATATATATATTTATTATATAACATTTATTATATAAAGGAAAACAAGTTTCATACATCAAAATACTGTAAACGAATTAAAAAGCCAGCTAGATATCGAAGGTGTTCACATTATTGGCCATTGTGGTCCATGAACAGCTGACGATTGAATCGAAAACCTTCCTTATCAGTGCAATGAGTATGTTGACACATCTTCCTTCAATAGTGACT
This sequence comes from Euprymna scolopes, assembly GCF_053919585.1. Taxonomy (NCBI): domain Eukaryota; kingdom Metazoa; phylum Mollusca; class Cephalopoda; order Sepiida; family Sepiolidae; genus Euprymna; species Euprymna scolopes. The sequence goes on along the minus strand of NC_136516.1, from coordinate 40,352,012 downwards.
TTCTACTCATTTATTGTAGCTTGTTTGTTGTAAGGTTCTCAAAAATGGAGCTATTCGGGGAAGATAGGTTACATGTTAGTCGACGAGTGATGCTCGTTCGAGTCATGCTAATGTATGTGTAATTTTTGGAGACACAATGGGGCTTTTAAAAATCCAACCATTACTAAAGCACAATACGAAGCGGATGTCATACTTAAATGCTTTTAAGTGATTTAAACGATTTTAAACGACTTTAATCGTGTTTCCATTCAATTCATTACCTTATTTTTTATTATCTTTTCATCACTCGCCTGAGGACGACTTATACAGGTCGAAAACGATTGCGAATATGGAAATTTTTTTTTTACACTCGACCAGAATGTTTGGAAACAAGCTCGTCAAAAAAAAATGGATTGTAAGAGAAACAAACAGGAGTTGTCTCTGCTCTTCAATGAAACGTACACACACACATACATACATACATACATACACACACACACACACACACACACACACACACATATATATATATATATATATATATATATATATATATATATATATATATATATATATATATATGTGTGTGTGTGTGTGTGTGTATATATATATATATATATATATATATATATATATATATATATATATATATATATATATATATATAAACTTTGTCGACCCGGACCAAAATGTCTTCGTCAGGCAAAGCAAATCTTTATTGAGTCGCCTAACAAAAACCTTTTAGTCTTGACTGACCACTCGTCTGAAACATTAGCATGTCAGTGTAGCGGCTATGTAATGTTTGTCTATATGAATAAAAATTATATACCTTTCTCTTTTCTTATTTAGCACTCTTTATAACCTCGTTATTAATTCACGAGTTTCCCTTCTGAATACTTTTACCTTGGTACATATATATATATATATATATATATATATATATATATATATATATATATATATATATATATATATATATATATACAGATGCCGGCAATATTTTTTGGACACTTTAGTATTCGACTTTCCGAGTAACATAGAGTGACGAAATTCCTTCAATAGTATAGCATAAACATATAAAGACAATACCTGTAATAAAAATGGAAGAAAATCGATTAGGTAAGGAAAAATATTTAATTTTCATCATTTTTTACAAAATACACGCGACATTATTTTTCGGACATCGTTGAAAAACTGTTAATAGTCTGTAATATCACATTTCTTCTCAATAATGTTTATCAATCTCTCTTCATAATGATCAAACATATGCACAATTACATCTCTACGTGTGTCTATTTTTTTTTTACATCTAGTATTCGTTCCCATAGTTGAGCCTCTTTCGTTATTTCAGGTCCATCATAGACAAGTTGCGCTAACATTTCCCAAATATTTTCTATTAAATTTAGATCTGGGCGTTTTGCAGGCCATTCCAAAGTAGTCATAATCAATTTAGCCATCTATTCTTTCATGAGTTTTGACACGTGGATGTTGCAATGATGCTACAATTGTCTTGCTGTAGAACGAAATCATTCTCCCTCTCTCTCCTTATTCTTGGTAGCGCTTTCTGTTAACTGCTCCTATTTACAATGCCTCCCCACGGGAAAGAGTTATACACTAGAGTCGTTTTTTAATGTGGAGAAAAGGAACATAAATAAAAATTGTCTCAGTCGTCAAGGATTTCTCCTCCACTGACAGAGAACAAGAAATTGAAGTGTAGCATCTGAAGAACAGATATTACACTTTGAGGTATTTATTTGCTCCCCCACTGAGCAAATTAGGCACAAGGCCGATTTTTAAAGTGAGGAGTGAAGGGGAAATGGGGACCAACTCCCCGGGGAGTAGGGGAGCTGGATAGTGACAATTAGTATGAAGGGTTGCCCCTACATTGACCAAGGTCTTAAATGTGGGGTCGCCCCCACATATGGTCTTTGCTTGCAGTATCTGTCGGAACAGATGGTATTTATTTGCTCCCCCACCGAGCAAATTAGGCACAAGGCCGATTTTTAATGTGAGGAGTGAAGGGAGGGGGAAGGGGAAAAGGGGACCAGCTCCCGAGAGGCAGGAAATGGGAGCTGGTTAAAGGTCAGACATGTGGGGTTGCCCCCACATCTGGTCTTTGCTAGTCATAGCTAGTCATAGCTTGCAGTATCTGTCGGAACAGATGGTATTTATTTGCTCCCCCACCGAGCAAATTAGGCACAAGGCCAATTTTTAATGTGAGGAGTGAAGGGAGGGGGAAGGGAAAAAGGGGACCAGCTCCCGAGAGGTGGGAAATGGGAGCTGGTTAATGGTCAGGCATGTGGGGTTGCCCCCACATCTGGTCTTTGCTAGTAATAGCTAGTCATAGCTTGCAGTATCTGTCGGAACAGATGGTGTTTATTTGCTCCCCCACCGAGCAAATTAGGCACAAGGCCGATTTTTAATGTGAGGAGTGAAGGGAGGGGGAAGGGAAAAAGGGGACCAGCTCCCGAGAGGTGGGAAATGGGAGCTGGTTAAAGGTCAGGCATGTGGGGTTGCCCCCACATCTGGTCTTTGCTAGCCATAGCTTGCAGTATCTGCCGGAACAGATGGTATTTATTTGCTCCCCCACTGAGCAAATTAGGCACAAGGCTGTTTTTAATGTGAGGTAAAAACCAGCTCCCCTAAAAGTAGGCAAAAAGGGGGCACTCTGGTTACCAAAAATAATAATTGTCCCAGTATAGAGGGTTTCCCCTCCATTGACTGGTACAAATTATCTTAAGTGCAGTATCTGCCGGAACAGATGGTATTTATTTGCTCCCCCACTGAGCAAATTAGGCACAAGGCCGTTTTAAATGTGAGGTAAAAACCAGCTCCCCTAAAAGTAGGCAAAAAGGGGGCACTCTGGTTACCAAAAATAATAATTGTCCCAGTATAGAGGGCTTCCCCTCCATTGACTGGCACAAACCATCCTAAGTGCAGCATCTGCCGGAACAGATACTACACTTTGATCTTGATCCGAAGGCCAAGGAAGTTTCCAGCAATAGTGATGGTTTTCGGTGCTGTTAGCAGTGAAGGACACATCATTTTTTTTCTGCAGGGGCTTAAAGTCAATGAAAATGCTTATGTCGGGACTCTTCAAACCATTGTTAAGCCTCGAATAGACAATGTAGCTAACGTCTTCCAACAAGATTCATCATCATCCCATAAATCTCAGATTTGAATGGTCGAGGTAATGTCACATCAAACTTATGCCCCCCTAACTCAGCTTCCTTAATCCTTTGGATTATTACGTGTGGGGCGTCGTTGAAAAAGGAAGTTAGTAAGCATCTCTATAACACCAAATCCTCCCTAATAGAAGCAATAGCCCGAGCAATGGAAGACATGAATAAAGACCACCTGATCAAAGCTTGGAGTAGCTTTCGAACTCAAATTAAGTCGCTGATAGAAGTCAAAATGAGGATATATATAGGGAATAAAACGTAGATTAATATTATATTATTTTTTTTACAAGAAATTGTAAATTTTAATGATTTATCAGTTTTATTTTGTTTGATTTTTTAATATGTATATATATATATATATATATATATATATATATATCGCAAAAATGGTAATTAATAAGAACCTGAAGAAAGTGCTCAATACTATTGCAGAGCAAATATATATATTTTTATTACCTTTTATTTGCTTAGTTACACATGTTTCAGTTACGGAATTGTATCAACGATCCAGTAACTTCCTCAGATTTTACAGAAAATGTAAAGTCTGATGAAATTACTGGATCGTTGATACGATTCAGTAACCGAAACATGTGTAACTAAATAGATAAAACGGTAATTATATATATATATATATATATATATATATATATATATATATATATATATATATATAAGGTTACAGACACGACAAAGTCATATATTTGTGTACACAGATTTATTTGTTGCTATAACTAAAAGCTATAATTAGGGGTTATATACTCTTAATAGGAAAAAGCTCTAACTGGGGGTATATAAATATTTCTAAATATATACATATGTGTGTGTGTCTGTGTGCGCACGCGCGTTTAAGGCAATGAAGACAGATAAGTGAATGAATTTTCTTAAATACTGGAGGGGTACATTTCCCTTATACTGCATGCCGTATACTATATATATAGGAACGCCACCGGGCTCTAGGTACAGTTTTTTTTGCATATAGTATATCGTGACATGCACTAAAAGTTACCCTCATCAAAATTCACACTAGCTAATATAATCGCTGCTAATTGGCGTACGATCTCTACTATATAACTTAGTTCGGTAATAGAAATGGCGACTATATTTGGTAGACTGTTGTACAAACAACAACGGCGAGTTATTTTTTCACTGCAAAAGAATTCGTTGATCAAGATAATGTCGGAAACATATTCCTTCCTTTCCCCCTCTTTCTTTTAAGACGAATTAATAAAATATAATCATATTAAGGAGAAAACTTTTTCTCTTCCTGCTTGCATTTTTAATACATAAGAAATGAAAACAAAATGGCCGACAGAGTTACTGAATAAGTTTGTTTTGTATCTACAAAAAGACATATTTTTTTCTTATCTTGAAGAAAATTAAATTGAATTACTTCGGTTTTGTTTTCTTCTTTTTTTTTTAATCTACAACATTGAATAAATAATCTTAAACGTTGACAAATATATTTTTATAAAATCTGCGGTACCTCTCTGAAGGAAGAAGACGTCGTCGTAGATGTATTTCACAACACAGACATAAATAACACCTTCAAAAGACCCATATACATCTTTATAGAAAAAGTAAATTAGATTTGCCCCTATTTTAATTACTATTATACTTTGTACACAAAAGTATTATATAGAAATATGTCATATTTTGAGGTTTTATCATGAGCATTTTCGAAAAAATATCCGTCAGGTTCATTTGTCTAACATTTTCTACATGTTAATATTTTAATGACTATTATAATGTGTGTTGAGTACCCTTCTTTATGGTAGTGTGTCCTTGACTTTGTACTTACACCAAGAAAGAAGACTGAATGCTTTCCACACGCGCAACCTCAGACGTCTTTTAGGCATCTGGTGCCAGGATAGAATCACAAACATAGTTGTCTTGTCCCAGGCTGGCATACCAAGCATGTTTGCCATTCTAACTCAGAGATGCTTGTGTTGGCTCGGTCATGTGTGTAGATTGGAAGCTAGTCGTATCTCAAAGGGCATCCTGTATGGTGAACCCGTCTTTGGAACAGAGACCTGAAGACTTGTGCCATTAAACCACAAGACCGCAAGTCGGGTACGTCCGATCGCACAGCCTGGCGAGAAAAGGTCAAGGACGACATCAAATTAGCAGAAAAGAAGAGAGAAAGACAATGTGAAGAAAAAGGAACCCACAGATGAGAGAGGATACAGACCTCCTGCCACCTCCACTATGCCTACCTAATTTTACCTGCAGCAATTGCCAACATAGCTGCCAATCTAAAACTGGACTATTTAGCCATAAGAGACGTTCTAGTGAACCAAATTAGGTGCAGAATGCCATTGTCTCAACCGAATGAGTTTATATCTTTTTTTAAACAAAAAAAAAGAGTCAAATTTTACTTCGAATTCATTTTAGAAAACAGTCTTTGTTTTGATATAAACGTATAATTCTGTTTGTCAATTCGAATTTAATAAAAATCCTCTAAAAATGAATGCAACAATATCCAGAGGGTCGACAGGCGAATTATCTAGTTAAATATTAGTTCGAATTTATAACAGAAACCAGACTTTTTACAGATATTGACGTAGAAACTTCCAAAGCGGTGGAGAAAATTTCCTTCCTCCTCTTTTCCTATACAACATTTCCAGCGGCTAAGCAGTATGGTGTAAGGTAGACCTATCTTCAAACGCCCTCTTTCAGAGCATTACATTCGACTTTTACTAAGTAGAATACTTAGTTGTTGTTTTTTGGGGGGGGTTCTCATGTCCCATATGTATGTGTGATAGTGCACGATGTCTCTTGTATACATGGGAGCTTTACACTATCCCTGCAGCAGAACCACAGGTAAAACAATTCTTGGCTCGGTGTTGCCACAGGTAAAACAATTCTTGGCTCGGTGTTGCCACAAACACCAAAACATGAAAAACGTCAATTACAAATAATCCAAACCATGGGACCCAGAAGAAAGTTCTGGGTGTCATGATTGGCAGATGCTCCTTCGGTAGCCAGCATGGGGGACGCGGTCGTCATTCTGCGAATGTTGGACAACTTTCTAGTTTCAGAAACTCAAATAACATGGACGCTGAACAGGTAAGTATAACCTCTAATTTCAGGGAACAAAATGATACCGAACAAACACAGCACAGCCATGATAACCATCAAAAGGAAAAAAAACGAAGAAAGAAATGGACAACAAAAGAGAATAGACTCGTCATGGAATGCTACTATAGAAGCCATCCTGAATATAGATATGGACGTTATCAGAAACGAATGAAAGAACTATGGGACCTATCCAGTGACTTCCATGCGACAGAACAAAGAATTGCGGACCAAGCAAGACTGATACTCAAGAAAGGTTGGCTCTCTAAACTAAAACTAACAGAAATTCAGCGAAAAATAAATGATGAAACTGAACAAGAAGCATCCCCCAACGGAACCGAACGTAGAGCAACACCACAAGTTGACGCCCCACAAGTAAAAACACCAAAGGCCGAGGACCAACAAAGAACGAAGTCTACAAATATGGAAACCGAGAACAATGAAACAGAACTAACCGAGAATGAAGAAAATGAAATAAATAAAATAATATAGCTGATGAACGAGGAAAAACAAAGCTCCTATAGTTAAGGAACCAAGAGCAGAAGAAATTAAACACAGAAACAGAGAACGGTGACAAACTCCTCCCACACATCCCAACAAATACAATCACAGACTTAAACAACCTGATTTATGCAGGCGCCAAAATGTTAAGCATGGAACTCAAATCAGAAAAACAACCGGGGACAAGCGGGCCGACAAAACCTGGATGGGAAATAACATTAGAAACCCAAATACGCAAACATAAAAACGAAACAAAAATGGTCAACAGGAAGAAAGCAATGTGGAGAAAACGGAATATTGGAAATGTAACTGACAGGGAGAGGCTAAACAAGAAACATGATGAACTGGACCAAAAAATAAAAGCAAAAGAAGCGAGATTGAGACGATATAGATATAAATCTGAACAAGGCAAACAAAACAGAACATTTGAAACTAATGAAAGCCAATTCTACCAAAATGTGAACGGAGGAAAAACAAAAACAGAACAACCAAATCTGACAGAAACAAAACTCTACTGGAGTAATACATGGGAAGAGCGACGAGATAACAATAGAAATGCCGAATGGCTGAAAGACATAAAAGAAGAGTTACAATAAATAGAAGAAGGAACAGTGAATGAAATCAGCAAGAAAACCCTAAAGAAAACCATAAGAAAAATGGCAAACTGGAGAGCACCAGGGCACGACGGGATACGTGCATACTGGTTCAAAAAATTCACAACCTTACACGAAAGACTAGTCCAAAACCTGAGAAGATGTACAGAGGAAGCAAGCGTACCAGACTGGATGACAAAAGGTAGAACCACACTGCTACAGAAGGACACGGAGAAAGGAACCGTCCTTAGCAACTGTAGGCAAATCACGTGCTTACCAACTATGTGGAAGATACTGAAAGCACAACTGAGGGAACAAATCTTTCACTCCCTGAATAACCGTGGACTCATCCACGAGGAGCAGAAAGGATGCCAAAAAAGAAAAAGAGGAACACATGACCTGTAATATATAGATCAAAAGATCCTAAAGAAGGTAAAAAGGAGGAGAAAGAATTTAGCCATGGCATGGATCGACTACAAAAAAGCGTACGACAGGATCCCCTAATCATGAATAATAAAATGCTTAAAAATGTATAAAATACCAAGCAGGATCACCAACATAATAGAAAATGCGATGAAAACATGGAGACTGGAATTGACAGCTGATGAACAACACATAACAGAAATTAACATACAAAGAGGCATCTTCCAAGGAGACTCACTATCACCACTAGTGTTCATCATAGCCATGATGCCCTTGAACAGTATTCTGAGAAAGTGCCAAGCTGGATACAAGTTCTCCAATACAGAAGAAAAAATGAACCACCTGATGTACATGGACGATCTGAAACTTTTTGCAAGGACCGAAAAGGAGCTAGAGACACTAATTAACACTACCAGGATCTTCAGCCAAGATATCCAAATGGAATTTGGAATGAAAAAGTGCGCACAACTAGTTATAAGAAAGGGAGAACTGGAAACGACAGAAGGCATGGAACTACCCAAGCAAACAGAAATGAGGGCACTAGAAGAACAAGACAACTATAAATACTTGGGAATTCTGGAAGTGGACACCATCAGAGCAACAGAAATGAAAGAGAAAATTAGAAAGGAATATCTCAGGAGAACAAGAAAACTCCTGGAAACGAAATTATATAGCAGAAGCCTAAGAAAATGTATAAATGCATGGGCAGTATTACTAGTAAGATACTCTGGACCGTTTATAGGGTGGACAAAAGAAGAACTGAGATAACTCGACCAGAAAACCAGGAAACTCATGACCATGCATAATGCACTACACCCAAAGGACGATATTGACAAACTCTACGTGAAAAGGAAAGACGGTGGGAGAGGACTGATCTGTATAGAAGACTATGTGAAGGACACAAAAAATGAACTAGAAAAATACATAATGCAAAACAATGAAATGATAATTATGGCAGCGAGAGACACTGAAAAAAAAACAGAAAACAGAGAGACAAACGACAAAACGAGAAAAGAGAAATGGGAAGAGAAACAACTCCACGGAAGATTCATAAGAATGACAAAAGATGAGAATAACGAAAACACCTGGACATGAATGCGAAAAGGACATAAAAACCGAGAAACTGAATCTCTAATAACTACAGCACAAGATAACTCGATAAGAACCAACCATATCAAAGCAAGGATCGATAAAACACAAGAAAACAGCAAATGCAGACTCTGTGGAAAAAGAGACGAGACGATAAACCATATAGTAAGTGAATGCAGCAAACTGGCCCAAACGGAATACAAAAACAGGCATGACCAAGGTGGGAGGGTGGTACACTGGGAATTGTGCAAACGACTGCATTTTGAGCGTATAGATAAATGGTACAAGCATAAACCCGCAACAGCACTCGAAAACGAGAACCACAAAATCCTATGGGACATGGGCATACAGACGGACAAACCCATCCAAGCAAGAAAACCAGATGTCGTAATAATTAACAAGAAAGAAAAATCCTGTCAAATCATAGACTTTGCTGTCCTAGCTGACCACAGGGTGAGTATGAAAGAAAAGGAGAAACGAAGCAAATACACAGAGCTGGCCAGAGAGTTAAAAGGGATTTGGATGATGAAAAAAATCAAAATAGTACCGATAATAGTAGGAGCACTAGGAACAATTCCGAAAAGCTAAGAAAAAAAATGTCAGAAATTGGAACCAGAGGAATAACTGCAAAAGTACAACGACTAACGATAATGAAAACGACTGAACTATTAAGGAAAACCCTTGAATGCGGAGAATAATACAAGAAGACAATATAACGAATAAGCGTTACAGCGAATGAAGAACATCGAAGCTCCATATCTACACCCCCATCATGCAATCCCTGATTGTTTCATCACCGCCCCCCCCCAATAAAAAGTGATACCAAAGGGCCGAGAAGGGTCCAGAAGGACTGAAAGACCGAGGAGCGAGCGCTAACCAGACCTCGGCTGGACAAGAGCAAAGAGATCTGGGACCTTGGAATTCCTGTATAAACCAATGGCCACTACCAGCAAGAAATCAATGGTAAGCGGCTGTTGCGATGATGCAAATTAATTTGCAAATGCTATCGAAGGAGGTGGAGAGAGCTGGACGTCTGGGGAGACTTGTCACTCAGCTTCCAGAGAACACCACAGGTGCCCAATCAGATCGTGTGTTGACTTGTGTGAAAGCTCCATGTGAGCCAATAATAATAATAATAATAATAATAATAATAATAATAATAATAATAATAATAATAATAATCTATATATTAATACGATAGCGCCTGCGTGTCACTCTTACATCAGGGTCGTTTGATTGTTATGTTCTATTTTTTGTCATAAATGATTTTACCAAAAATTCTTCATAAGTTTTGGCTTCGGTTTCGACTATAGCTGATGGCACTTAAATCATCTATTTTTTTATAAATTATAAATAATTTTATCAAAAACTCGTCATAGGTTTTGGTTTCGGTTTCCATTATGGCTGAAGGAACTCAGGGTTTATATATGTATACATTTTTTCATAAGTTTTTATTTCGATTCCGATTCAAGCTAATGCACCCAAGTCATCTTGATATATTTTTCATTTTTGAATCGCAATTTTATAACATAACATATAAAAATCGATAGATTTAAACAAAAGAGCTACAATAATATCAGAGCGTCTCCATTTATACTGAACATCTACAGAATGCCAACATCAATATATTACATATTACAATATATTACATATGGAATTTCCACATAATAATAATAATAATAATAATAATAATAATAATAATAATAATAATAATAATAATGATGATGATGATGATGATGATGATGATGATGATGATGATGATTGGAAAGGAATACCTCAGGAGAATAAGTAAAACTGGTGGAAAATAAATTATACAGCAGAAACCTAATAAAAGGCATAAATACATGGGCAGTGTCATTAGTAAGATACTCTGGACCGTTCATAGGGTGGACTAAAGAAGAACTGAGACAGCTCGATCAGAAGACCAGGTAACTAATGACCATGCTCAACCCACTACATCTGAAGGACGATGTTGACCGACTTTATGTGAAAAGGAAAGACGGCGGGAGGGGACTAGTCTGCATAGAAAACTGTGTGATTTACACAAAAAAAAAGAACTAGAAAAATATATAATGCCAAATACTCAAAGAATAATCATGGCAGCGAGAGACACGGAAAAAACCAATAAAACAGAAAACAGAGAAACAAAGGATAAAACAAGAAACGAAAAACGGGAAGAGAAACAACTACACGGAAGATTTCATAAGAATGGCAAAAAATGAGATTAACGAAAACACGTGGACATGGACGCGAAAAGGACACGTAAACCGAAAAACTGAATCCTAGTAACTGCAGCACAATATAATAACCAACCACATCAAAGAAAAGGTCAACAAAATACAAGAAAACAGCAAATGCAGACTCTGCGGACAAAGAGACGAAACGATAAACGATATAGTAAGTGATACAGCAAACTGGCCCAAAAGTAATATAAGAACAGACATGACCAAGTGGGAAGGGCGGCACACTGGGAATTATGCAAACAACTGCATCTCGAACACACAGACAAGTGGTACAAACATAAGCCCGCAGCAGTACTTGAAAACGAGAATTACAAAATCCTATGGAACATGGAGATACATGATAAAGAAGACCGGGTATCGTAATAATTAACAAAAAAGAAAACTCCTGTCAAATCATAGACTTTGCTGTTTCAGCCGACCACAGGGTGAATATCAAAGAAAAGGGGGAAACGGAGAAAATTCACAGAGCTAGCCAAAGAGCTGAACGGGATATGGAAGGTGAAGAGAATCAAAAATAATAGCTATAATTGTAGGAGCACTCGGAGCAACCCCGAAAAACTTTGAAAAAGGAGTGGGAGAAATTGGAATCAGATGAATGACTGGAAAAATACAATAAAACAGCTGAAATATCAAGAAAACCCTTTGAATGTGGAAACTAACACACAGGAGCAACAAGTGCGGACAAGACAAACTGATGCAGAGGCAAAACATGAAACGCCACATGGAACCAAGTACATTGAAGCCGCATATCTGTAAGTTCTCTAACCCCACCCCATTACCACATTACTGACCGCCCAACCTCTCCCCCAAAAAAGTGAGACCAAACAGCCAAGTAGAGTCAAGAAGGAAGGAAAGACCGAGGAAATAGCACTGACCAGATCTCCGCTGGATAAGTGCGAAAAAAACTGGGACCTTGGGGAGGCTTATTGCCACTCGAGTTCCAGTGAAGACCAATAGCCGCTGCCAACGAGAAATCAATGGCAAGCAGCTGTTGCGATAATGCAAATTTATTCGCAAATACTACCGAGAGAGGTGGAGAGTACTGGAAATCCGGGGAGACTTATTGTCACTCAGCTTCCATGGAACACCACAGGCTTTTTCAAGGAGAGATCTTTGACAACCTGCGTGAAAGCTCCTTGTTAGCCAATAATAATACAGAGAAAGAAGAGGAAAAAACGAAGGTGGAAGAAGAAAGAGGCGAAAATCATTCGTGTTAGTTTATCTCCATTCCCTTTTCTGTCTCGCGTCAAACGTTAACCGAACACACGCACGTATAATAACGACGCAGCTTGACGTTTTCGCGTCTGTTAGCTCATCACCCCCTCTCTCTCTCTCTCTCTCTCTCTCTCTCTCTCTCTCTCTCTCTCTCTCTCTCCTAATTTTACCCGAACACACTTACACAGACATTTACGGAGAAATTGATTGCAAAAAGTCCGTGATAGTTATTTATTACACGATAAGCATTTGTTCAAATCGTGCATTTTTTCTGATGTGTTTTTCTGTTAGATTTATCACAATTTTGGTAACTGTTAGTGAATAAGCAGGTTGAAACAGGGGGGGGGGCTATGTGTAATAAATAATGGAATGTTACCGTTATGATTTTTTTTTTTTTTAGGTGAGGCTTGATTATTTGTATGATTATTTGGATTCTTCGGACTACTGTTCTCATCTTGAGTGTTATTTTGAAAACGTTTCAGTCAATATCAAACCGCCGAGGTGTATCTTGTCGAACTCGGGAATCTTTATGTCGAACTTGAGAATCTTCACCAAATTTCGTCCGGAAGGTTTTATTTAATCCACAAGGAATTAACATGCTCTCGTTCTGTCAGCCATAATTAAGTAGAAGTCTTAAATAATTCACAATTGTGTTTTTATGTCGCCCACACTGAGGAGTGCACCTTCGATCTCTATGAATGTAACTTTTTTAATTGAATTTTACCAACTACTCTATCCATCGCGCCATGGGTCGGAATAATCTAAATAATAGTAATGTAATGGTTGTTTTCGAAGAACTAAATGTGAACGGATGTTATGCGTAAAGGGATTCTGTTAGTGTTCGGCGAAAAAAATGCAATTTTCGTTTGAAGTTGAAGCATATCTGAAAGGAGCATTGATTATGTATGTAGGAAATGTGGTTTCGATAAGTTAATTACAGCAAAGTACAAATAAAATATTGACGGCTGTTTTTTTTCTGATTAGTGACTACGAAGAAATACATTTCTCCCAGTGAACGCTGGAAGAGTGAAATTACATAATAAAGACTAAGTAAGGTAGCTTCCTAACTCGTATAAAAGTATAAATTGTTTGAGAGAATAACTTTGCGCAGAAATATTGTAAGAATTTACGAAGTCGATGGTATGCGTCTGAACATTTCCGAAAACAAGCACCAAGTAGTGGCAACGAGTGTCGTCGTAATGAAATTATATATGGCGTCTGTGCTTATATTTCAATAATGTGTTTTAGGTAAGAGTAATATATATAGGGTTTTTTAGGGGGGAAGAAATCCGGCAGATTGCTCAATTATAAGGGAAATCCGAAAATAAGAGCGTATTCATATTATTTATATATATTGTTTTGTTAACAGAAAGTTTTTAGATGAGACAAGTCATTGGTACCGTCGGTTTCAAACACGACAAATAAATATATATATATATATATATATATATATATATATATATATATATATATTGATAGATTAAATATGTGCTGATCAGAGAATGAAGGCTAGCCAAATTTATTTTTATCCAAAAGGTTTTAAAAATTCGTGGCAACATTACTCCTTTTTCGGACGTATATCTTCTGCAGCAGTAGAATGATGCAACCATTTTTCCAGCGACTTTGGCAACAGATTTGATGCAAATCTTACAAGCAGGGCTTTGGCGTTGGTGTTGACTAGACAGGAGCTTGATTTAAGACGCATCAAAATTATACAGTCACTTTTAACTGCATTTCACCACGTGCTCAATATAAGAGGAGAGAAACTTAAAGAGATCTTTGTCGTTGCCGGCTTTTGAAGTGTTGACATAAACGGTGGTGTCATCTTCGACGAAGGAACTTAGAATTTGATGTAGGAGATCATTGCCGAAAAAAAAAGCGGCTCCAAGATAGATCATGGCTTCCCATCGACGCCTACCTTGTATAAACCTATGAGAAAGAAAGGATTCGATGGTTGGGATGTTGTGACAAACCTATGAAATGTCTTTGATATGTCAAGAGTTATTGCTTTACAGAGGAAACCCCGATTAACTTATTGTTGTGGGGTACAAATCACCCCTATTTGAGAACTAAGTGGAATCAACCAGTCCTAGGAATGCCACTGGTTTCAGAGACTATATGGAGACATTCATACCATGTTTAACCACATGCTACGAACCCGTTCCTCTCATACCACTTTAGTGGCTCCTGTACTCTTTATGATAAATACATATTATATTTTATACACTTTACATTACTTGTGGTTCTTCCATTTGTAACCCCTAGCACGGGCCTACAACACTTATACTATGCGAAATTACAATCAGTACATCAGCTGTAGGTATCGCAGGATGGAAACCATATTGCTTGTCATAAAGTAGATTGGTGTTATTATGGTTGTACATTGGTATGTATATATATATATATATATATATATATGTATATGTGTGCGTGTGTATTATGTGTGGGTCAGTATATATATATATATATATATATATATATATATATATATATATATATATATATATATATATATATATATATAAAACTTAATTTTCTGTTGGATTTTACTTTTTTCTTTTTGTAAAAATGGAAAAATATAATGTATATCCCATATGTCTCATGAACGTTTTCGATTTTGCTTCGAATTATCAGCAGGTTTAAAAAGTAGATGAACAAATATCTGGCGAAAGAAGAGAATTCCGAGAGTTAACTGCGAAACAAGCATGTGAAATCTGTCAGACACGAAGAGAACGTTCTCACACAGGCTCAGAAAAGACGGCAACAACGCCAGATTTAGCGTCGCATGAAAAAAAAATATTTATTTAATGGAAATCGCTCCAGACAAGGCATGAAGCCACTTTATGTAAGAAGCTAAAAATACAAGATGACAATAAAAAAAATGAACTATAGATAAGTTCTGACAGATTTTTACCTAAAAACTTCGCTTCTAGTATGCGTGGACTAGAAGAAGCGAGGCATTAAGCAGCTTAATATATTGTTACTAGCTTCATACATAATGTTATATATATATATATATATATATATATATATATATATATATATATATATATATAACCTAGCTCTACCTATGTATTGAGCACTGTTGTAGTAAATACTGAAAATTTACGCATAAAATGATATTTTCGTATATTAATTTATGTGATTAAAAGAAGTAGCTATATATATAGATTTATTAATTATTAAATTTTACCTGTCGCCCGTCGTTTCCCGGTTGTAAAATATGTTTAAATATGATATTTGAATGTTTACAAATTTCGTACTTCTTGTGATCGAGGAAATTTTCTATTAATTTTTAAATTGTGCCTGTCGCCCAACGTTGTGCAGTGTTAAAATACGCTTAAATATGATATTTTAATTTGTGCGGATTCCGAAATGCATTATTATAGAGCCAACTCTCTATGTATTATTGTTTTTTATTTTTCGCTGTCTAGCATTGCCCGGTTGTAAAATACGCTTAAATATGATATTTTAATTATGTTAATTTTGTATTTAATATTATAGAACCAATTATCTATTGATAATTAAATTATAGTAGGGATCTAATTTTTTTTTTTTTAATGACTTGGGTGCCTTAAGCTAAAATCGAAACCGAAACATTTAGCTCTCTAACGGAAGTCGCAATTGTTTGCCCTAAGGATACATGGTTATATAAACCTTACAAATTATTGCAATATATTGCCTATAAATGTATACTTGCGCATGCGTAAAGAATATGTATTAAGTCAACTTAAGCCTTCCAAATTTGGAATGTTCAATTTGACACCTAAGCTGCTTTCTTTCCGACGAAAAAATAAATCCAAATTGTTCCCTAGGTCCGAATATCCCATATATCAAGTATTTAATCTATAGACCAAAAATCGACAGCATTGTTTGGTAGGGACCGTCCGCACATAAACACACTCGCGTGCGCGCAGACAAGTTCACTTTTATAATATGCTAGCAGTAAGACTCGACGTTGCCCGGGATTGGATGATTATCAACCAAGACTTTATACTTCCATATTTTTATTAGCATCGAAATCGGTGAAATTGCCCATTTTTCAATCAAATCGATTGATTGCCTACTCTAGTTGGGGACCCATCGCGGTGCACCAGAAAAGAAGCTTCACATTACTAAGCCAGTGACTTATTTCACAATACATTGTAGTCTCTCCTATATTGCACTGTAGAGAACCTGCTGTTGATTTTATAAAAATTGTTTTATATATAATGGCTTGAGTTAGTTTAAAATGTAAAAATCAAGTATTATGTTATAATTGTGCTATAAACAGAAACATTCATTTCGAACACGTCTCTGTCATATTAAAGAATCTATTGTTAATTTTATATGCCTGGCCTTACTGCTTGTGCGATGAAAACGGCTTGAATAAAAATTTAAAATAAAAAGTCAAGCATTATGCTTTAATTGTGCTTGAAACAGAAACATTCATTTCAAACGCGCCCTTGTCATATCAAAGAACCTACTGTAGACTTTATATGTCAGGCCTTTCGGCTTGTTTGATAATAAAACTTCTCAAATGCACTTGTGATGTTGCGCTGTATAAGTTGTTAACTTTGGTAAAAAAAAAAAATCACCTGTTCCCACATTCATCGGATTTTTTAGATTATCAGTTATCGATACTTATCGGAGACATTCTGTTACAAAACCTATCTAAGAACACTGCCAGGCACATAATTTATCTTCTTGTGAAATTTAATAAAAATCGGCCCGGCTGTTTTGGAGTCCATACCCTCTCACGCACATAGACCAAGTTCTTTTCATATAACAGTACCTATTTACTGTGCCTCCCCACGGGACAGAGTTAGACACCAGGGTCGTTTTTTAACGTGGAGAAAAGGTACAAAAATAAAAATTGTCTCAGTCGTGAAGGATTTCTCCCCCACCGAAAGAGAACAAGAAATAGAAGTGCAGCATCTGAAGAACAGATACTACACTTTGATCTTGACCAAAAACAGTAGATATATAGATGGATCGATACAGATACGTAGAGATACCGATAAAGATAACTCCATTTAATCTACGCGTTTATCAATGTTAATTGTATTTCAACACTATGCGTGACGTCATGTTTCTGAATAGTTTAGATGAAGATAATAATTTTTATTATTTTTATTATTCGCATCGGTCTACTGTTCTCATCTTAAGTGTTATTCTCTCAACATTTCAGCCGAAGGGCCCGTAGCGTAACTGATATATTACTGAGTAAAATTTAGAAGCTATATTCTTCTACCTGGTCATGGCTGACGGAACGAGAGCATGCTACACCCGCTGGGAAGCAGCCAGGTTGTATTGTGTTACATAGACTGGTAGTTCTTGGAAAGAAAATCTGCTCGTGGGAGTTGTTTAGCTACACTGAGGAAGAAAGGCAAATTATTTACACTGGTTATAACTAGACGAGTTTTTGGTGTGAATGTTTTATGGAAAGAATAACGATTGAGCAGAGAAAGACTAACACCGTCTCTTCTCTGAAAAGTAGCTGACTAAGCAGCACATCCCTAAATGCGTCTGATTTAATTCCCTATGAACTCCGAAACGACTGGGCTGATTTTTATGAATCTTTACACGAAGGTACTTCATGTTTCTGGCAGTGCTCTTAGGCAGGTTTTGTATCGGAATGTCTCTGATAAGTCTCGATACTGGATAATCGAAATAATTCGATGACAGAAGGAACGGGCGATTTTAATTAAAGTTATCCAAAGACGCATCTTAGGACGCATCTCACTCAAATACTTGGATGTATCTACAGTGACGACATTTAGAACGTAACTGTGACAGACAATTTGGCGGGGGATGCGTTTATGTAATCTGCGCGCTTAACGATAAAAGTGAGAGCTCAAAAATCAACGTCAATGACAAACAAAGAGTCCAGCAGACTGACAAAGACAGAAAGAGTATACGCATGAGAGAGAGAGAGAGAGAGAGAGAGAGAGAGAGAGAGAGATAGAGAAGTGGAGAGAGAGGAGGGAGAGAGAAAGAGAGAAAAAGGGGAATATAATAAATACAATTTCCCAATAAACTTTGGAAAAAAAAATGTAAACAATTTTTGGGTTTTATTTAATTTATGCATTTTATTCTATTTTTTATTTTTTATTTTTTTATTTATTTGGATTTCAATAAATTTGATAATGAAATGCGAAGCTTCTTCTGAAATAATTTCTTTTAGGAAATCTTCAAAGATATAAAAAAAAAAATGACAGATCAATTTTTTACCTGACACCTCATTAATCATAGTTGAATTCCATATAACTAATACAATGAGTATCTATTAGTGATGGGACGATTCCAATATTTTTTCTCGATTCCGATACAATTACCGATTCCGATTCTTTATTAATCTCTAATTATTTAACTATAAGATTGTTATTTTCCCCGATTTTCGTAAAAACACCTGTTAAATATGCAGATGTATTCCTAAACGTCAAAATACACTTGTGCAGGATGATCCATTGATTTTAGTTTTACTTGTATTTGAAAATCGACTTTCGGCAGAGGCGACGAATTTTCACGAGATTGGTATCATTTTGAAGCACGACAAATATCGAAAAATTGGCCAAAAACATTTATTCCTTCACCCTCAACTGGGCACTTTTATACAGGGAGGAGTGGCCTTTTTCGCCGATATTTTCGAAAGTAATCGCCTCTTTTCGATTGTCTAGCCTTCCGGTTTGGCGATGGGCGCAACAGCTAATGCGTCACTTTTTTTTCCTCCTTCGCAATATGGGTTCGAGCCTGCCTGCCTACTACTACTTTTTTTTTGAGGGGGGGGGCTCGAAATTTTCCTTCTTTTTTTTTTTTTTTTTTTTTTTTTACTCAACCAACATCCTTACAAACACCTCCACTTTCTTTTCCGCCTTTGCGTCACGGGTTCGAGCCTGCCTATCTACTACAACGTTTTTCTAAACACACACCCACAAACACCCGGGTAACGCCGGGCAACCAGGCTAGTAAAATATTAAATAAATCAATCTCACCTGTCTGTTTATATGTCTGTATGTATGTATGTCTGTATGTATGTATGTATGTATGTATGTATGTATGTATGTATGTATGTATGTACTTATGGCTAAATCTTTCGTCAGAGGCAACGGATTTTCACGAGATCGGTATAATTTTGAAGCGCGACGTCTTGGACAACAAATATCGAAAAATTGTCAAAAACATAAATTTCTCCACCCAACTGTGCAGTTTTCTACAAAAGGGGGTCGATTTTTGTAAGCCATTTTTGCAAGTAATCGTATCAGTTGGATTGACTTTGTCTAATTTTAACGTTCTAAACTTCCAGTCGCGTCATGGAGTAGCGATAAGATGTCAGGTTTTTTTTTTTCCACTTTCTTTTCCGCCTTCGCGTCAAAGGTTCGAGCCTGCCTGCCTGCCTGCCTACTACCACTTTTTTTCCTTTTGCTCAACACACACCTCAAAACACCCGGGCAACGCCAGGCACCCAGGCTAGTACAAAATAGATTGTAGACTATTTATGACAGCGGCGCGTTCTAAATGAATAGTTCTTTTAAAGCAAAACTGAACCATTATATTTGACATTTTTATTTTAAATTTCAATTAAAATCATTATGACCGCACAACCAGTAATGCCAGGTATATTAAATCAACATTAGGTTCTTTAATATAGCGAGGGTGCGCTCTAAAGAAATGTTTGTGTTTAGAAACCATGATATCTGACTTTTGTATTTTAAACTGTAATTGAAGCCATTATATATAAAAAATAATTTTATAAAATCGACAGTAGGTTCACTACAGTGCAATGTAGTGCAATGAAGACTACAATTTATTGTGGGATAACTCATTTCGAGAAGGCATGTGAAGCATCGATGGGTCCCTAAGTAGAGCAGGCAATCAATCGATTTGATTGAAAAAATTGGCGATTATACCGATTTCGATGACAATAAAAATATTGGAGGGTAATTGTCAATGCAGGACAACGTCAGGTATCTCTACTTATATATATATATATATATATATATATATATATATATATATATATATATTAAATTGTAATTCAATTAATTTCAAAAAACTCTCATTGGAATGAAATGAAGTAGTTGAGTTTCATATCAAAGAATTTTTATTATTCTAAGCAAGACAAATAATGCTTTAGAAAATTAATCTCCTTAACCTATAGGGTTTCGATGTCTACCATCTCATCAGAGGAGAGAAAATATTTGCAAATAGTTATAAAGGTATGCACCCTATTTGCTAAAGTCAGTGAGACATGGAAAGTCAAAGTGAAAATAATACATTTATCAGAAGTCCTGTAGCAGGAGGATGTGTAGAAAAAGGATATGAATGTTTTTTTTAGATCCAGCTAGCTTGGTAAAATCCATGTTATACGTTCTTTACATCCGTTTGGTAATAATGTCCAAGTTATATATTGGGTAATCCGCATAGCTGTGTAGATATCCGAATCGGCCAAGTGCTTGTATAAATAAAAGTGCACGTTCGAAAAAAAGTCTGGAAACTAATTGAAACTAATATATATATATATATATATATATATATATATATATATATATATATATATATATATATTAGTTTCAATTAATTTCCAGACTTTTTTTTTTCGAACGTGCACTTTTATTGATATAACAAACATGAAACTCATTCCCTTCAAAGTAATCTCCTCCGGTTGCAATGCACTTGTTTTACCGTTCCAAAAACTTCTGGAAATTTCCATATAAGTTTTCTGTGTGAGCGCATCAATAACCCTCGTTGCAGACCTTTTCATCTCCTAATTGTCTCATAAAGACAGCCTCTAAGGTTTTCCTTGAACTTAAGGAAATCACCAAAAGTCACAGGGAACAAGGTCTCGACTATAGGGAGAGTGAGAAACTGTCTTGATACCCGTCTTTGTCAAATAGTCTGTGATAAAGATGGAGCACTCTTGTGACAAACTTCGTACAAATCTTCCGCATCTTCAGTTCCCCGTGAATGATTGTGTACAGTTCCCAAACTGACATCAAACTGTGCACTTATTGTCTCTATAGACACACGATGGTCCTTATCCATGAAATTCTTTATTTGGCCAATCAACTCTGGTGTTCTGACTTTCTTCCTCCTCCTACATCTTTCATCATCGCTCACAGACTCCCTGCCTTCCTTCAATCTCAAAACCTGATGCTCGATTCATGCAAGCATGTCATACGTTTTGTGACATTTTTCCAAGTTTAAAGCAGAATTTTATTGCATATGGTTCTTCTAACGTGTCCTCATCACACTTTTGAAATTCACCAGCTGTGAAAATCAGGCTTTAGTAGAATGTATTCCAATTCTCTCTGTAGCTCTTTATTAGAACCTGAAATCTTAAAAATTGGTCAGTCATCTCATAAAATGTGCAGCAATAACATACTCAATTTTCCAGAGTCTACGACAATTTTTAATGGCTGTACAAAAAAGTATTGACTCTTATTAAAGGCACCTCGTAGATGTAGCTTAAAACAATACTACAACTTCATTTTTAAACTTTTATTGAAAAAATCAATTCAGGTACGTTGATTATGTAGTAGAGCTGACGCTATTCAGTGTAGCCGCCTTCAGCCTAAATCACTGCCCCGATATGAGTTTGGAACTTTTTCCACGAGCGTCGGCGAGAGCTTGGTGAATACTTGGCAGATGGCAGCAGTTAGGCTGGCTTCGGGGTTGTGGGAGGTCATGTTGGTGATGTTTTTTGCGTATGACCAAACGAAGTAGTCTAGCATGTTCAGGAGAGGGGGGGGCAGTGAGAGAAGCGTACAAAGTCGTAGCACTCCTTCTGAAACCAAGCCTGGGTCTCTTTAGACTTGTAGACCGGCACCAAGTTCTGCTGCCACACCCAAATTCTGCCAGCAATCACCTGATTGCACCAGGGCATCACCACATTCTTTAGAACATTCAGGTACACATTTGTGTTATCTTTCAAGCCGACTTCGAAGATGTGAGGTGGCATGATGTGGCCTTCACTTGAAACCACACCAAAGACCGTAACCACTGGTCGTCCGATGCGTTGAGTTGTGCCCTGGTGCGTTACACCGTCAGGATTTGCATTTTAAGGGAGCTGGCGATGGTCCTTTTGTCATAACTTGAATCGGTAGAGAGCATGAGTTATACAGCGGCGCATCTCCGATCTAGCTCGCTGAATATCGTGTCACTTTCAGACATGATAGAAGGCTCTTATCGGTCTTGGGATTTGTACACAACCGGTCAACTAAGAAATGGTCTGCAACAAAAAAAAAAAAAGAAAATCGGTTTTCTATCAAACGGAAATGGAATCATGTCGTCTCTTCTATGGCAACAATTTTATCGTTCCACCTTGAACTTTTAATTTTTGACAAGTGATTTTCCTTTCGTAGTATTGAATACTCACCTAAGACAATGCTTGCTGCTATGACTTGAAGTAGCACAAGTGTTGCAATCGATTCAACCAATAACATTTTGCGTTATTTTGTTGTTTTGTTTCCGTTTTGTTTACTGCGCTCTGAAAATAAAAATATAAAAGGAATCCCTCAATCCTCCTTCATCAAAATATATGTCCGCCATGCGAATATGCGTCGTTCATATACTTATAATCATAGAAAGAGAAAAGAACTGTTTAAATATTTAGAGAAAAAAAAATAGTTGTTAGAGATACTAGATATAAAGGTTGTTGTTAAAAAGTTTCTTCCTTACTTCTGTTTCCCTGCGACGAAGTCTACAACGTGTTGGATCCTTTTAAAATGTTATGAGACCGTAAAAAAACAGTGTACAACGGTACAGTAAGAATATAATTATACATAGCTGGAATTTTGTACGAACCTTTGTTATGATAAGGTGCAGCGTATTAATTACATTGGTATCTGTTCGAAGCAAAGTTAGGAATTAATAGGGATTAATATGTATTAGTAACCACAGTGGCATATTTGCATTAGAAATTTTCTCAGAAACTACTGGGCGATCTTACTGAAATTTCTCATGGCTCTCTGTATGATTGGTTGCAGCGAACGAAGTATTATAATATACGTACGAGTTATGGTTAGTGGTTAATAAGGATTAGTATTTAATGGAAAAATGAACCCAAATTTAGCAAAAGTACTCATTCTAAGTAAGAAGCATAACTTTTTCCCCGCTTTTGACGAACAAATCTCTAGTATACGCATACATATATATAAATTATGTGTGCGTGTGTGTGTGTGTATATATATATATATATATATATATATATATATATATATATATATATTTCCTTGGATTTCCTTGGATTTTACTTGTGCAAATGGAAATTCAATTAACTTTCTTGAAGTTATACATTTGAATTTTACCGTCACTGGATTATTTATCTTCCACCAGACTATCCATTCATGTGTTATCACCTTTTTCTTCACCATATTCCCTCTGCTTCACTTTTTTTGTTTTCAAGTAAGATCTTTGACTTACTTGTTGTTTCATCAAATACTTTTGCATGCAAAATCCGATCCCGCATTTTACTAATTCCTACCCTCTGATGAGAAGGAAAGTATTTCTTCGAAACTCCGCGGATTAAGGACTATCCACTTATCTAGTGTTTCCTTTTTAGATTAAATATGTTTTTAACTCATTTCAAAGTGTTTTTTAACATGTTTTAGTAACTGTTTGCTCGTATTATAAGCTTTATTTGGTTTTATCGAGCTTTTACATCTGGCTGAGATAACTTTATAAATATTAATTCTTTAATATTAATAATATACTTTAATTTTACCATCTTGGATCATTTTGGTAAATTTAATTGTAATTTTTATGTGATGTTACATTGGAGATAAAATGACACAGGTGTTCGAAGAAGAGGTGTTAGAGATGAAAAGTCAAACGCGGCCAAAAAAACAGAAAAGAACTGTTTAAATATTTTTGAAAAAAAATGAGTTGTTAGAAATAATAGATATAAAGGTTTTTATTAAAAAGTTTCTTCCTTGCTTCTGTTTCCTTGCGACGAAATCTACAACGTGCTGGGTCCGTTTAAATGTAATAACACTGTAAAAAAAACAGTGTATAATGGGGCAATAAGAATATAATTGTTTAAATACGAATTCTTTATGCAATAACTATATTAATATATGTGTAATAGTTTTAAAAAAATTATTTGCCGGTATATATATATATATATATATATATATATATATATATATATATATATATATATATATATATATATATATCGTTGGGCACTTTCAGTTGAATTAAAGTCGGTCAATTTAGCTCTTATGCATAGATCATCGTATAACGATTAGATCACTGTCTGACTGACGTAATGAACATTTAAAATTAAAATGTTTAAATTCAACATTATTTCACGCGGTTAATGGTAGCCGAATGGATATGGTCTCCGCTAATCGAGCCGGGGATGTCTCGTGTTGCGGGTTCGAATCGTTCGGCTGGTGTTGATCGTGACACCCTGCACTGAAGATTCCCGGGCGGATGAAACACTAGTGTCTGTAGGTATATATAGTTATTATAGTAAAAATAATTATATATATATATATATATATATATATATATATATAATTATTTACTAAAATAGTTATTAAATACCTACAGATACTAGTGTTTCATCCTTTCGGGAATCAGTGCAGGGTGTCACGATTAGCGCCAGTCGAGAGATTCGATCCCCGGCAACAGAAATCATGTCTGGCTTCATTAGAAAGGATCAGAACCACTAGACTACCGTAAACTGCGGGAGGTACAGTTGAAATTAAACATTTATTCTTATTAAATACTTTTACGTCAGTCAGAGTGATCTAATCATTATATGACGATCTGTTGGCGGACGTTATTACAACTGAAAGTGCTCAACGATAAGAAACAAGTTTCTTAAAGGGGTTGACATTATTATTTATATTAATCTATATTATTATACAACTCAAATGACCTTGTAACGGTTGTTGTAACCCAACATCCGGTTTACGACTTCCGGTTGCGCATGCCTACATAAACAAATAATCAACGCGATAATAAAACGCAACTTTTTACTTTGTACGTTTTCAGCGTCCCAATTGGATTTTTTCGCGTTTAAATTATCCAAATAAACAATTGTTAATATTTTCTGCATTTTTTTACATCGTTCATTTTCGTATTACGTTTAAGTTATTTTAACGGAATTTTCTTACAAATAAATCTACATTAACCCGTTGACAACCATGAGAGCATTTTACAACAGCGATTTACCCATCGCCTTACTATTTTTTTAATTTATTCTCCATTTTTTTAATACGCCTTTCTTTAAAAATATTCATACATTTTCTTCTACACTACCAACATAAATAAATAACCCTGAAAATATGTTTTTTTTTTAATTTGCGTTACAAATAAATAACCAACCCAACAATTAAACGTACTGTTTTACTGTGTACGTTTTCAGCGTTCTAATTGTTTTTTTGTTTATTTTGTTTTTGCTTTTTCGCGTTTAAATTAAAAGATATATCAAAATTTTACTTTGAGTATTATGGTATCTGTTCAGTACACATTTACCTATAAGTATGGCAAACCACTTATAATTCAATGGCTGTAAGTTTTATTTTTTCAAAAATAAACAATTATAAACAGAACGACTCATAGAAATCTATCCATATTCTTTTTTCATTTTAATATACTTTCATAGAAATGTTTCTGTTATGTAAAAAAAAACTATTTTCTTTATGTCATAAGTGTCACGCTCATACAATAATCCCATAGCTAATATAACATACTGATACAACGGGTCACAGGTAGTCTAATAATTATTAAATACCTACAGACACTAGTGTTTCATCCTTTCGGGAATCATCAGTGCAGGGTGTCACGATTAACATCAGTCGAGAGATTAAAACCTCGGCAACAAAAGTCATTAGCAAGGACCTGAACCACTAGGCTACCGTAAACCGCGAGAGATACAATTGAAATTAAACATTTATTCTTATTAAATGCTTCAAACTGAAACATAATTATCAAAGTATACTTACGCAGATAGATATGAAAAGTCTTTATTAAAGTTTGTGCCTATTTCCATTCTATGGAGGCCAGGCGCGAACGCAGGCCCCACAATTTTATTATACCATCCCTATTTAAGTTAAAACATACTTATCAAAGTATTATTATGTACATTTATATCAAAAACACTTGTAAACTTTTTTTTTTATTTTTAAATTTTTTATTTCCATACTTTGTGGACCAGGCGCCAACGCAGACCCCACAATTTTAATGAATCATCATTATGCCAGATCAAACGTACCCATTCCTGTGCCTCGATACATCTTCTATCATTATATGTGATCAGTTTTCTATAATAGTCAACCATATAGGAGCCTATTCGTGACCAGAGACACACACAAACGTTCAGCTTTATATTATAGATATAGTGATTTCTCTTTACTAGTCTGTATCTTCCTTCTAAAAAATGTTCACATTTTTTTTTACAATTATTAAATTGATGTGCGTTACAGTAAAAGAAAAACAAATTACAAATAATAATGATAACAACAACAACAACAACAACGAGAATCACAAAGTCCTATGGGACCTGGACATGCGAACTGATAAAGTCATCCAAGCAAGAAGACCGGATGTCGTAATAATTAACAAGAAAGAAAAATCCTGTCACATCGTACACTTTGCTGTTCTAGCTGACCAAAGGGAGAATACCAAAGTAAAGGAGAAACGGAGCAAATACACAGAGCTAGCCAAAGAGCTGAAAGGGAAATGGATGATGAAGAAAATCAAAATAATACCTATAATAGTAGGAGCACTAGGAACAATCCCGAAAAACTTTGAAAAAAAGAATGGGAGGATTTGGAATCAAAGGAATGACTGGAAAAATACAACGAACAACAATCATGAAATCAGCTGAAATATTAAGGAAAGCCCTTGAATGTGGAGACTAACACACAGGAGCAACAAGTGCGAGCCAGATAAACTGCTGCAAAGGCAAACCATGAAACACTACATGGAACCAAGAACACTGAAACCGCATATCTATAAGTTCTCTAACCCAAACTCACCTCCTTCCTCCCCTTCCCATATCACAGCCCACCCACCCCAAATAACCAAGTAGAGTCAAGGAGGAAGGAAAGAGCGATGAACTGAACAGATCTCAGCCAGATAAGTGCGAAAAGAACTGGGCCCTTGGGGGAGCTTATTGCCACTCAAATTTCGGTGAAGACTAATAGCTACTGCCAATGAGAAATCAATGGCAACCGGCTGTTGCGATAATGCAAATTTATTTGCAAATGTTATCGAAAGAGTACTGGAAACCTGGGGAGACTTGGTGGCACTCAGCTTCCATGGAACACCACAGGCTGTTTTCAAGGAGAGGTCTTTGATGACCTGTGTGAAAGCTCCCTGTGAGCCAATAATATTAGTAAATAAATAATTAAATACCAAGATCTTAGGTGAGAATTAGTTAGACTATCTATATGTAAAGAAATCAAGGTGAATCCCATTGTAATCAGAACGTTTGTGACCATAACAAAAAGCCACCATAAATGGCTTAATCAGATTGACAAGACAATTTCTTTTCCAATTTGACAAAAGGCTTGCCTGTTGGGAACAGCGAAAGTTTGGAGGTATAGCTTGAATGTCTAAACTAAAACTAGAAGGAAAAAAAAACATCAGAAAGTTGAGACTGCTATGAAACAGTAATAACATCAACACCTCGAACTGTAAGAAAGTCAAGGTGAATCCTATTGTGATTGTAACGCTTAGGACCATAACAAAAAGCCATCATAAATGGCTTAATCAGATTGACAAATCAATTTCTTTTCCAATTTTGTAAAAGGCTTGCTTGTTAAGAACGGCGATAGTATTGATACAGCTTGAATGTCTGAAGTCAATGGAATTGACCTGATGTTAAATAAAAAACCCAACTAAAAATATCCAAAGGTTGAGATTACTTTAATAATAATAATAATAATAATAATAATAATAATAATAACAACAACAATAATAATGGCAAATAGATTAACAGCTTTAGCAAAATCACTTTTTTCAAAGTGAGATTCTACGTTTTCAGATGATTATGTGACGAAAGAAAAAATAACGGGTTTGTATTACTGTACACATAGATTCAAAATAGTTGCCACAAAACAAATATATAACAAATAAATGTTATCAAATCCAAGATAAATTACTTTTTCCACCTAGCTGGATAAGTTTTTAGTGTTTTTATTCAATGTAAAATGCTTAATCGGTTCGAAAAACATACAGTGTTTATCGATATATTTGAAAAATGCAAATGGCGGCTACCTCGGTGTTGAATACGTTAAGTTTGGGAAAAGGAGTCCAAACTAAAAAATTATACAAAATACTGTTAGAAACACACTCAATATATGTCAGCCTGTGTCACTGTAATATATATTGAGTGAGTTTCTAACTGAATTTTGCATATTTTTTTAGTTTGAATTAATTTTCCCAAAGTTAACGTATCCAACAGCTGCCATTTGTTTTTTGTTTTTTTAAATATACTAATAAACACTGCATGTTTTTCGAACCGATTAAACATTTTATATTAAATAAAAAAACTAAAACATTATTTAGTTAGGTAGAAAAGTAACTTATCTTGCCTTTGATAACATTTATTTTTTATATATTTGTTTTTTTGACAACTTTTTCGAATCTATGTGTATAGTAAAACAAACCCTCCAAAAACAATTATTTTAGAATTTTGAGTATGAAAACCGTTTTGTCAGATAAAATTAGCAAAACATGATAATCATTTCCGGATTATTATAATTTTTTTAATCTTCTCAAATCGCTCAAAAATCGAAAATTAGACAAAATACTCGTAAAACATAACATTTTTGCTCGATGGTTAATAGTTATGTGTTTCTACCAGTATTTGATTAATTTTCGATTTTGAACGGTTATAATGGGTTCTTCTGCAGAGCAGCCATGTTTTATTTTCTAAATCAAAGAGGAGATATTAGGTTTGTTTTTAACTAAAGCATTCTTTAAAATAAGTTTAAACACAAATAAACTTATCCCGGTAGGTAGAAGAGTCTTGTATTTGGCAACATTTATAAGTTGCATATTTGTTTTTCATTTCTTTTTTTTTTAATTACAGTAACAAATGCCGCAATTTCCTTTTTTTCTTTTTGGGGTGCGTCTATATTGTGTCAGTGTAAATATAATTTCCTTTTTTAATTCAGAAAAAAAAACTACAGAATATTTTCGCTTTATGTATTTTATCCAAGATTTTATTAAATACATCGTGAGATTTTCTATCTATATTTTTTTTACTTGTATCCAATACAAAGAATTATCATAAAATATTTTGTGCTTGTTTAAGTTTTTAATGTAAAGACAAAAAGTTAAAAAAAAATCGATTTGGAATCGAAATTAAGTTAAAACTTTTCCGATTCCGATACCGATTTTGATACCTCCAAAATATTCCGATTTTTCCGATTCCTGATTTCGATTCTGATTAATTATTCTATATATATATATATATATATATATATATATATATATATATATATATATATATATATATATATATATATTAGACATAAGTAGATTCGAATAACTATCGAAGGATCAAAGTAAGATTTAAGTACTTACCTTTGAATTTCTTAGTGCTTGCAAAAATAAATCATTTGTATTGCGTTCTCCTTTTTTTTCATAAAATTCAAATCACATTTCTTCTCGACAATTCTACGATTTTTCACGTTTTATTAAAAAAAAAAAGATTGCTCGACATGCGTCTACGTGTATCGGAGGTTCGTGTATGTATGTGCGTGGGGTTGCTTTGTGTGTTTTGATTGATGTATGTGTTTAGGCGGTAATGGATGTGCGTGTTAGCTGTTGTTTTAATGCGTGAGTGAGTGATTGTATGTGTTTCTAGAGTTCATGTTGATGTGTGTGGGGATGCTCTTCCTTGCCGTTTGCTCTTTCTTTCTAGTTGTTATCCTTCTCTATCGCTTTTACTCTTTCCCCACCACCTCGCTCTCTATCTATCTATCTATCTATCTATCTATCTATCTTTCTTTCTCTCTCTCTCTCTCTCTTCATGTCTTCCTTTGTCTCTCTTCCTTTCTCTCTTTTTTTTCTCGATCAACACACACATACACATATATAAGTATGTAGATACATATATATACTTATATATACATATATATATATATATATATATATATATATATATATATGCATTTAACTATTTATATATATATATATATATATATATATATATATATATATATTTATATATATATATATATATATATATATATATATATGTGTGTGTGGGGGGGGTGCTTATAAGTAACAGCAATGTTCCCCACGCCTCGATGTCTTAAATTTTATCGTCAAATCGTAGATAAAGAAATGTCACCGAACCTAAAGAAGCGTTCCTGGTCGCATCTCAATGGGATGCCGTCATTGAAAACATTCCATCGTTTCCAAGGCCAAGTTCCTCGTGTAATAAAAAAAAACTTACTGGTGTATAATGGTTTTTCTTTGATTTTAGATTGTATATTTGAAAAAATAAATACATTGGTTTTTTTTGGTTTTTTTGTTTTTTGTTTTTTTAATTTTTACTGATTTCAGCCTCTTCATCATCTTCCGCGTTCCAGCAGAATCCGAACTGGATTTCCCTCTCCAATATAGATTATCAAATGACTTGATCCGGGTGAAGTCCGGACGTTTTGTTTTTCGTGTTTTTTTTTTATTATTATTATTATTATTTTGTTTTTTGTTTTGTTTGTTGGGCTTTTATTATTATTATTATTATTATTATTATTATTATTATTATTATTATTATTTGTTTTTTGTTTTATATTTTCGGCATATCAATCCTTTTTTTGTTGTTTAATGTAAAATTCACTCATTTTAGTAAAAGTTTTTGCTTCTTCAAATATTTATTCACAGTGATTTTGTTAATTTGGTTGTTTTACGGCATATCAACCCTTTTCGGTTTATTTACTGCGGAATCCAGTCATTTTGATAACAGCTTTTTATGCTTCAAGTTCTTTATATCTTAAAATATTTATTCACGGTGGTTAGTTTAGTTATTTTGTTTTACGGCATATCAACCCTTTTCCGTTCAT
Organism: Euprymna scolopes; assembly: GCF_053919585.1. NCBI lineage: Eukaryota > Metazoa > Mollusca > Cephalopoda > Sepiida > Sepiolidae > Euprymna > Euprymna scolopes. The sequence goes on along the minus strand of NC_136516.1, from coordinate 40,320,696 downwards.
TTAATACCGAATCCAATCATTTTGGTAACAAATGTTTATGTTTTATTACCGTGTCTTCAGCTATTAATGCATGCTGCTTGGTTTTGATTTATTTTGTTTTTTATAAAGGACAAAATTGTTGTTTTTGGCCCTGCAAAACATGATTAAGCTTTGCACAGTGAATGGGGAAAAAACTATGACATCAATGTTTAGTGTGGATTTATTTGCTTCCCCACTGAGCAAATTAGGCACAAGGCCGTTTTTTAATGTGGAGAGAGAGGGAGGGGGAGGGAAAGGGGGATCCAGCTCCCGAGAGGTGGGAAATGGGAGCTGGATAGTAACTGTGGTCTGTAGGGTGGTCCCTATATTTACCAAGTTCAGATATGTGGGGTTACCCCCACATATGGTCTTTGCTAGTCATAGCTAGTCTTTGCTTGCAGCATCTGCCGGGACAGATACTACACTTTGATCTTGTCGCCCGGGCCCCCGAGGGGGTTTCGGGCAGTGGCATCAATGTTTAGTGAATTCTAGGTCAGATAGCCGATATCTTCAAACTACCTGATCGGGTAACACTAGACCGGCCGCTTTAAAATTTTGATGTACGACATTTGATTCCTGTCAAAGTAATGACTTCGACAATCAGTTGCCCTATCCCCTACGGATGAACTATTGTTTTGGTCAGTTCTAGGGGGTCCACCCTCCCAGACTTTATCTTTTCTTCTTTGACGAGGAATTGGTTCATCGCCAATCACCTGAAGCGGCATTACCCGGAAATGCTAACGAGGCTGTTCAAGCATTTTTCCGGGAAAGAGTACACTATTTCCAGTACGCTGGCCTTGTTATTCTATCCTTCAAATTTTGCAGATTTATCTTCTTGTGATGCTAGGGGGCTCAATACCATATGGGGTATGCAATCAGCTTGGCTTCGTCCATCCACTTCTGACATTTGCACACACTCGTATCCTGATTAACATAAACGATGTTAGCTTGTGTTCTCTACTTGATAATTTCAATAAGCACAGCCTTGTTGCTGCCAATATGTTATATATGTCGACCCTACGCCATAAAATAGAGATTATGTTAACTAGTATGTATTTCGTCGAGGGTTGCATAGAGTACATGCCTGAATAACCTGGCGGCAGACGGAAATAGACCACCTGCAGCTAGCGTTTGTGAAGTGAGTGTTCATGGTTATCTCTCTAAACGAAACGCACTAGAAATGCAGGTGTCAATGATATTATATAAAAATATAACATCACGTGTTCGAGGGACAGAACAGCTTTTCTGAGCAGTTCGACACGGAAAGCAGACCGACAAGACGAGCTTGACAATCTAAGTTAATGCTCTATCTGTTCGTCAACCATTTTATGGCTAAGTGAAAAAAAAATAAGCTTTGAAAACCAACAAGTCTCCATTATTATCCAAAGCATGAATAGATTCATCTTTAGTTAAAGAAAAAATCAGAATAAAAGGAGTCTACACCTCGAACAGCGGAGATATAAAGAATAGATATCAGCGACCGTGCACGTATGTAAAAGGACTTTGTTGATTGTTTCTCGTTCGCTTGCAAAATCCTATAAGAAAAGATCAGAATAAGAAGACCACAGCCCACACATGGAAAAGCGACGGTCAACAGTATATATACGAGTGACTGCGCACGTATGTAACAATACTTAGTTGATTATTTCTTAGTCACTTGCTAAATCCTACAAGTGCCCAAATACGCATTTGTTGGGAACGACGTGTGAGAACTGTTCGTTTAATATTTGTTTGAACGTAAAATCCAAAAGAAGTAACTAATTATAAAATCATCGGAAGCATCAGTCGTTTGAGATATATGAGCTGCGTTTAATAAGTCCACATACTTTTTCGTATGGGCACTTTTATTGATAGTACGCACATGAAATTCTAGTTCCATTCGAAGTAATCTCCTCCGGCTGCAATGCATTGTTGTGCCGTTCCATAAGAAGTTCTCTCGTCACAGTCTCTTTCATGGCCTTAATTTTCTCATAACGGCAATCTCTAAAGTTTTCCTTGAGTTTAAGGAATGACCAAAAGTCAGAGGGGGCAAGGTCTGGACTATATGGAGGGTGCGAAATTGATTTGATGCCCACGGCAACGTCTTTCTTTCTAATCTTGTCTGAGCATCCTTGGAAAAAAAACTTCGCAAATTTTCTGCATTTTCAGTTCATCGTAAATAACTGTGTACAGTTCCCACACTGATATCAAACTGTGTACTTATTGTCTCTATAGACACACGACCGTCCTTATCCATTAATTTTTATTTGACCAATCAACTCTGATGTTCTAACTTCCTTACTCCTCCCACACTTCTCATCATCCCTCACAGACTCCCTGCCTTCCTTGAATCTCTTATTCTTCTTGAAAACTGATGCTCGATTCACGCAAGATGGTCCAAAAGCAGTCTCGTGCATTCCATACGTTTCTGTCTCATTTTTTCCAAGTTTAAAACAGAAGTTTAATTGCATATCGTTCTTCTAAAGTGTCCTCACGTCCAGATTGCATTTTTGAAATTTATCAGCTGTGACAATCAGGCTTTAGTAGGGTATATTCCAATTCCCGCTGTAGCTGTGCATTTGAACTTAAAATTATAAAAAGTGGCCAGTCATCTAAGATGTATAGCAATAACATACTGAATTTTCAGAGGTCTCCGATAATTTTAAATCCCAGTACAAAATTCGTCTGGAAACTTATTAAAAGCACCTCGTAGATGCACGGTATGCGATTTTCATCGGATCAGTTGAAATATGAAGCTTATCTAGACGCTGATCTGGGTTCAATTATGAATTGGGTTAACAAATGACTTGTTTCATTTAATCCTGTAGAAGACTCAGCTCGTGTCTTTGGCATTTCGAAAATTTCGACATCGTGTAGCATATATAAACTTCAGTGCCACAGTATTGACCTGGATGAATAATATCTAAAATTTAAAGATATATAATTATTCATTTTTTGACTGTCAACATGTGCAGACTTATTAAGGGTTGCAGTGGTTTTCCAGCCAGATTATGAACTAACTAAAGAGAAATAAATCTGATTCTTTTAATAAAAAATTTAATTCCTTATGCCGACTTATTCCTCGAGAATTCTATTTAAAAAAAAAAAAAAAAAAAACAGTTTATGTGTTCATGTGTGTGTATGTCCAGAGAGATGAAAAGGCTGGGCGGATGACAAAGGAAGAGTAAAAGGGGACAGAGGGAAGAGAGAAAGATACAGGGAGTAGTGGAGAGATGTTTTAATATAAATATGCGATGCTTTTCTCCCGGGCAACGCCAAATAGCCCTGCCCGTATCCTATAAAGTCCGGTAAATCTTTGGAAATAATGTTGCTCAAATATAATATTGTATTTGAAAAAAACATTTCTGGTAATAAAAAAAAAATGGACACCAATGGGTTGATTTAATTTAAAATGTTGTTAGTTAATAAACCAACATTTGTAGATGAAAATGCGTATAAAAAAACAACAAAACTTGATGTATTCTTCTGGTATTGTTTGTTTGTTTTTGTTTTACGGCATATCAACCCTTTTCAGGTTATTTTATGCCGAATCCAGTGATTTTGAAGAACTATTTTTAATAGAGTATATTTGTTGTTTTTTTTTTCAAGTCGGTTTCTATTAAACCCATAGTTGGGACCCTAGCAGGTACTACCACTCCGGGTCAGAGTGGACCTGGGAGCAATGGCAATTAAACGGTGGTTTCACACTCCCCAAAGCCCACAAGTTGGGGCCTCACCACCGGATATAGTTTAAGGTCATATCCAGGACCTCTGCTGGTATTGTTTTCTTATTAGTTTGGTCAAACTGAAGATGGAGCATTCTTCCGGATGATAAACATTCGCCCGCTATCATATATATGGCAACCGAGAGATCTTTTCTTTTTAATATTCTGGCCGTCATTTTAAGTGCAATTGTTTGAGCCTCGCTTGCACTTAGTTCACCGGGTATATTTGCCAGGTAGTTTTTGAAATTCTTACTCATGAGTCCGGGTGTTCCTAATAATGACTTGAATGATAGAGATCTTCCTAAGATTCCAGTTTCTTTTTGTGCCATGTATAAGATCTTGCTATTTCAGACTGGTATATGCTTGTGTATTATATACAGCAATAAAAAAAATATCAGGTTGAAAAACTGGCGCAGTATCCTTCTCTCAAGGGTAGATGGGCCTCTCTAAAGCCATGGTAGGTATCCCATCTAGTGATGGCGTCACGATACAAAACAATACCCTTGGTAGCTACCGACAAACTCGTGTAGTGAGTCCAATCTCGGCTGCGGCCACCCTGGATTTTTGGGTGGGTTGGTATATGTTCCCAGGACTTGCTGCTGAATACCATAGTCAAGAAATATGTGTTTATTTTCGTAATATTGCATTGTAATTTGGCTTATAAAAGAAATTTTATACGGATTTTATTTTATAATGCTGAGTTTTCCTTTTTCCCAGAGAACGGTTGCCAGATTCATCGATCGATAGTTTCCGCAGGTTTTCACAACTGATTTGGCAATTTCTTCAGATATTTGCCGGTCAACCGACCTGGCGAAGTATAAGGTCCGCTTTACACCCGAATGTCCACTTTGATGAAAGACTTTGGAATTATTTCCTGTTTTTATGCTTCAATGACTGTACTAAAATATAGAAGTTTAAGAGTGATGCGAACAGATGCGAGATGCCTTCAATTAGTTTACAGACTTTTTTCGTAAAAGCACTTTTATTGATAGTACACACATCAAACTCTAGTCCTCTTACGAAGTAAGCTTCTCCGGCTGCAATGCACTTGTAGTGCCGTTTCAACAATTTCTAGAGGACATCATAGAAGTTCCCTTGCGTGAGCGTATAAATGACCCTCGTCACAGCTTTTTCATTTCCTCAATTGTCTCATAACGACAGCCTCTAAGGTTTTCCTTGAGCTTAGGGAATAAGAAAAAGTCACAGGGAGCAAGGTCTAGACTATAGGGAGGGCGAGGAACTGTTTTGATGCCCACCTTAGTCAAATAGTCTGTGATAAAGATGGAGTTGTGGACTAGCGCATTCGCCCAAATCTTCCGCATCTTCACTTCCTCGTGAATAATCATGTCTACAGCTCCCACACTGACATCAAAACACACGACGGTCCTTATTCATGAAATTTTTTATTTGGTCAATTAACTCTGGTGTTCTGACTTCCTTACTCCTCCCACGCCTATCAT
>NC_136516.1:40273014-40310514 GCF_053919585.1 Euprymna scolopes | reverse complement strand
ACCATCCCCCTAAGTAATCCAATTTACAAAATTCCCACTACTTATTTTTACTACGTTATAATCACATTGACTAATGTATACCCATTGACCCTTATCCTCGAGTGGCCTCCGGGCCTTGATAAGTCATGATTCCTGTGTAAAAAAACAAAAAAAATAAAGGCTGGCTAAATATTCAAAATCACATAGCATTTGCCGCCCAAATAAGATTTCGATATAGCTAGCTCACGCTGGTTTTTACAAAGAATAGTGCGACTTCTCAAAATGATGTAACCTCAAGTAACAGCACGAAGCTGGATACGCCACCAGACTAGATGGAGTCTTCTCTTGGATTCCAGTAAGACCGAGCGACCACAAGATATGTATACAATAACGTATTTCATTTATTAGTTGGAGAGAGGAAAATTATGTTCTCAACTTCTTTATTAACTCAATAAGAATTTTAATGGAACGTTCGAATATTTATGTACAGTAGATCCCCAGGTGACTCTAGGATACAGTTTTTTTTTTTTTTTTTTTTTTTTCATGTTAAATGTGGAATACGATGTTTTTCCTCTTTCTGGTTACGGTATTTGCTTCGCCTTACGGTGCTATTTATAATATTCATGAAGTATTAACGACCGGGCAATGCCTGACGGCCTGCTAATCTCTCTCTCTCTCTCTCTCTCTCTCTCTCTCTCTCTATATATATATATATATATATATATATATATATATATATATATATATATGTCAGTGGATAATTACATTTTTAATATATATATATATATATTATTTTACAAATGTAATTATCCACTGACACGTGTTTCGTCGCCTACGACTCATCAGAGTGGCTGTATCTAGCGAGATTCGAAATCGGGACCCAACGGTAGTGAGCCTAAACCCTTACCCCTGGACCATCTCGCCAGCTGTCTGGATACATTGCGATTTACTTAGATGTTGTTTTGTTTAGGTTTTAGCGATATATTTTGAATGAATTCATTTATTTACGAAAGTGCATTTTTACCTAAATGCGAGTTGGGAATAATATATATAACTTTGGTCATAGCTAGTTTATTAGATTCAAAACATCACATCAAGACACTAGGGTCTTTGGCCTTTTTTTCTCCGTTGACTGTAAAATGCTCAGAAAAACAATTGAATGTCCTCTGGTTTTTTTTTTGGGGGGGGGGTCACCCTATCTATATATATATATATATATATATATATATATATATATATATATATATATACTAGCAGGCCGCCAGACATTGCCCGGTCGTAAATACTTCATGAATATTATATTTTAATTAATGCAGAAATACCGTATATATTAAAGAAACTGAGACAAGTGCATGCGAGTATTGTTTTTTTTTCTTAATAGTCCATTATTGCAAGTAAAAAATACTCAAGCAGAGCTCGAAACAAAAACCTAAAAACAGAGAGTCAAGTACGATAACCATTAGGTCAGCTTGACACGTTGTTTTAAAAGTGTTTTCAAACCTACTTTTTCTTAACATAAGTAATCTGTCATGTGAACGATTCGTAAAACAGTAGAAAAACAGATAAAAATCCAGTGACACCCCCCTCCCCAATGTATTATTTTTTAATTTTGACCTCTTAGCAACTATTTTTTCTGGATAAAAACCGATTAAACATTTTTCACATGTCCGAATATCCTATATACCAAATTTCAAGTTTGTAGATCAAAATTCGTTGAGTATATAGGTTGAAAAGTGTCCTCACACACACACATACAGACATTCTCACTATATATATATATATATATATATATATATATATATATATATATATATATATATAATGCACTTTTTCTTCATGGTTATCTGCAGGTGAGTTCGTTCTCTATGTACTCCGAAACGACTGGGCTGACTTTTTGGAATTTCACACAAATGTACTTTATGTCTATATGAGTGTTTTTAGATACGGTTTTTTATCGGAATGCCTCCGATAAGTAACGAAAATCGATAATCGAAAAAGATCTGATTACAGAGAGATCAGTCCGATGTTGACAAAAGTTACAGCGCTTATGCAGCTTTACATCACAAGTGCATTTGATAAGTTTTATCATCACACAAGCAGAATGTCCCGACGTATAACATCAACAGTAGGTTCTTTGATGAAACAGGCGCATGTTCGAAATGAATGTTTCTGTTTAAAGCAAAATTGAATCATAATACTTGGTTTTTCTTAGTAAAGTTTAATTCAAGTCATTATATAAAAAATAATTTTATAAAATCAACGATCGATTCTCCCCAGTGCAATATAGAATACAATTTGTTGTGGACTAAGTCAGTGTGGGGAGGAATGTTAAGCTTCTTCCCGGTGCACCACAATGGTCCCCGACTAGAGTAGACAATAAATCAATTCGATTGAAAAGTGAGCAATTTCGCCGATCTCGATGAGAATAAAAAAGTATTGGAATCGTGAAGCGTACGTTGATCCTCATTTAATCTCGGGCAATGTCGGGTTTCCTTGCTAGTTATCTACAGGGGTATATTATGTGTAGGGATGGATGGGTGTATTTCTCATCATTCATCGGTTGTAGAACTATCTAAAGATATACGTGGAAACCAAATAAATACAACGATTGGCCAATCGTCGCCCTTGGCGTCACTGTTAGTTCTCCTGTCGATGAGTTCTACCTGTGGCCAGAAATCCAATCAGTTCAGTTTCTCCCACGACACATCTAAACGCAGAGGACCAATGCCAACTTTCAACTCGAAGGCATCGAGCATATTACTCGCAGCAGACATCACCACCATTGCCACCACCACGCGCGCACGCACACACACACACACGCGCGCGCGCGCGCGCGCACGCGCGTCAGCTGTAACACCGCAAAACATCTACGCGATGTACGAAACTCGATTGAACCAAATTTAGAAAATCTGCTACTTATGCAGAGAATTATCCGTTTTTCCGTTGATGTTGCGCCGACATAATACGGCAGCTTACGTAAACCACCGGACTATGCACTGATCAAATGTTAAAACGCTAGAAAAAAAAAAAAAGAACACATCATGATAAAAGAAACATTTTTCGTATAGTAATTACAATGGCAAAAAATGGCAAAACAATTTTTAAAAATCAGTCTATAAGTTGTATGAATATATCTTCTATATATCTATTAAAAAAGAAAAATGTGAGCATGAAAAGTAATATGGTTAAGCTTAAACATGAAAAAGAAAAGGACAATGTATTCTAGTAAAGCATATAATAAAGTTAACTTAAAATATTGCAGTATTAAGAATTAATTATATAATATTAAATTTAATTTGTTTTTAAATTCTTAATGCTGCAATATTTTAAGTTATAAATTTATTATATTTTTTACTAGAATATCTTGTCCTTTTCTTTTTCATGTTTAAGCTTAACCGTATTACTTTTCATGCTCGCATTTTTCTATTGTAATCCATGATTTTTCCAGGCTTGTAGAAAATTCATTTGTTTAATTTCAGTCTCTTTTTTCTTTTTTTGCCTCCATAAACATAACATACACATATGTAAAACAATGCATGGCACTCGTCTGCTTTCATTCTCTCTGTTTAACTTGCTACTTCTCTTTTCTCGAGAGCGGTGAATTAGTAACAACACTAGTCGCTGAAGCGACGTGGTTGCTATGGAAACAAGTCATTAAATACGTCGCTCACCTCCTTACGAATTTTACGATTTTGAACACCAGTAAATTCATCATAACTTTTGTTTTACTGAACGAAAATTGAAAAAAATTTCACGATATATCTGAGAAGGTGATCTTTAAACTAAAAAATTTTGAAATTTGGCCGAAGAACAAGTGAGCAGTGAAGCTTTAAAGCATTTCTAAGCGACTAAAACTGCCACTTGACCATATATTCAAACACGTTAGTGTTTTTTGTTGTTTTTTTTATCACACTTTCATCCCAAACAAGGCACATTGCCACTTTCATGTAGGGGGGGCTACTATCAGGGACCTAAGTTGCAGGGGTACTATGTAGGGAATTTAGCAAAAAGATGCCTGTTCACATAACACTTGAACTTCTGCCTGTCAGTACAGTTGCGGAAGCAGGAAACCGGAAGAGAATTCCAAAATCCTGCAGTTCTGGGGTAGAAGCTATTAGAGTAAAAGGCTTTCTTACATCTAGAGATCTTAACTGTATAGGGGTGGGACTTTGCTGCTTTTCGGGTTTGTCGGGGTATTTTCGTCGAGGGGGTACAAGTGCTTGTAGTTCGTCAGAGCATCCACCATTAAAATACTTGTAAAACAGGCAGAGGGGTGCAACATTTCGTCGGTGGGACAGAGGTTGAAGCTTAGATGACAGCTCGGGACCTATTAGGTTGGCGACTCTCTTTTGGACCCTGTTCAGGAGCGAAAGACTAGTAGCAGATGCACCAGCTCAAATGTGACAGCAGTACTCCATACATGGGCGAATGGTGGCTTTGTAGAGGTACAGGGTACTTTCAGGCGTAAGTAACTTTCTAATACAATAGAGAGAGCCCACCTTCTTTGCAGCAGCTTAAGCAATAATCTCGATGTATCTATTCCAACTCATGTTTCCTGTGAACGTTAAGCCAAGGAGCTTGAACGAAGTGCTCTCATGTAAAGTATCTCTAGCCATAGCTATTGGTAGTTGGTAAGGTTTCATCTAATTATTAAAGGAAACTAGCTTTGTCTTGGCAGCGTTGAACGTTACCATCCATTTTTGACCCCATTCCACTACAGGCTTCCTCTAGGGTTTCAGCCATTACTTTAGATATGTGCTCATTAGTTTTCCCCACATGCCTGCTATAGAGCGTGGTGTTGTCAGCAAATATACCCATCTCAGAGACAATTTTATCAGGTAAATCATTTATGAATATCAGAAATAACAAAGGTCCAAGAATCGATCCCTGGGGCACACACGCATTTATATCAAAGTTTTTGGACGTACGCCCATCGAGGACAACCTGGATTCTTCTCTCATTTAAGAAGGATCTAATTATGCTAAGCATTCGTCCAGTAATACCATAGGATTTTATTTTCATCAGAAGACGATCGTGCCATACCCTGTCAAAGGCCTTAGATATATCAAGGGTTACTGCCCTCCCTCCCCTGCCTTATCCAGTGCTTGGTATAAACATTCAGAGATTACAGTTAGAATATCTGCAGTAGAACGGGTTTGCCTAAATCCATATTAGTGGTCTGACAGAAGGACTCAAATATGTTGGCGAAAAGAGGGAGGAGGCTAATTGGGCGATATTTTAATGGGCTAGTTCTTTCGCCAGAGTTTTTGTAAACTGGTGCCACAGAAGCGGTTTTCCAGCAGCCAGGAAAGCAAGATTCGTTAAGGCATTTGTTAAAGAGTTTAGAGAGAACAGAAGCGACCTCAACAGAGCATTTTTTAATAGCGCAGCCGGGATGAAGTCAGGTCCACGTGCTTTTGAGGTGTCTAGGTTTTATATAATATCATGTACTTGGGAGGGCGTGATCTTCAGATCAGCTAGCGTGGTTTCTGTCTGCAGAGGAAAATCAGGGAGGGGATGGCTTGCTGGGTCCAAGATAGAGTTTGAGGCAAACTGACAGGCAAGCATGTTAGCTTTCTCAATTGCTGTGCAAACAACCTCATGATTGTTTGATAGTGGGGGTATTGTCGATTGCCCATTATTTACTACACTAGTGTAGATTTTCCAGAAATCACGAGTTCCTAATTTTTGCGCTTCAATGCGTTTCCTGGTAATTTCAGCATATTTACTCTTAGCTGTTGCTACTTCGTCATTGCAATTATTTCTAGCTTCTATATATTTTTGTCTGTTTGTACAGGACTTGTGCCGGATAAATCTACAGTATGCATATTGCCTCTGAGCAATGACAGTTGGACATATAGAAGTAAACTATTGAGGAGAGTGGGGTTTACTGTTGAACTTCCTTGTTTAAATGATAAAGGTGTTTTTTTTTCTTTTTCTTGCTCTGGCATTGATATTAAAATACCCTTTTCTATTGGCATTTAATTGCTTCCTCACGAAAGCAAAATGTTACACAAGGTCGTTTTTAATATGGGGGAAAATCAGCTTCCCGAAAAAGGGAACTCTGGCAGTAGTCAAAACGTAAAATTACCTTAGTATAGAAGGGTTTCCCCTACATTGACTAAGAAAAAATTAACTTACTTAAGAGTAGCATCAGAACAGATATTACACTTGGATCTTAGCCCGAAGGCCGGATCTTACTTTTTCTATTGAAAATTCATTAAATTGAACTTCCTAATATACTCAGTCATAGATATGAGAGCGACTACATAAATATTCCTTTGAAAAACAAGAATAAATAAATCACTTATTCATTTTTATGATTTCTTTTTAGATGATTGGTTTCATTTCACGTTTACCTTGAATTCTATTTATGCATAGTTTCTACATTCTGCATAATTGTGTAGTTATGTCCACAATACATTATAGTTCTAGCTTACGGAAATATTTTTATCTTTCTATCTATCTCGCTCTCTCTTTATGTGTATATGTGTGTGTGTGTGTGTGTGTGTGTGTGTGTGTGTGTGTGTGTGTGTGTGTGTGTGTGTGTGTGTGTGTGTGTGTGTGTGTGTGTGTGTGTGTGTGTGATCTTGTTGTTGTGTGTGCGAAAAGTCTATTCCAAACTTCTCTCTGAATATTTGGTCTACAGATATGAAATTTGATATGTAGAGAATGTGAACCGGTCGCATACGTTCGAATTGGGTTTTAGCCGGCAAAAATTGCTGCTAAGAAGTCAAAATTGAAAACAAAACGGTTGACCTTGGCAGGAGTAGTTGACTAAACATGTTTACATGCACAAATCTTCATTCGTAGATTAAGCAACGTTATTTTTTAACATTTTTTATGCAAATGGGCGTTACTCAGGGGCTGAGGAATGAAGCTGGAGAGTTGTATGTTTTGGTTTCGATTCTTGCTTATGGCACAAAAGGCATTTTTTTTTTTTTACTTTTAATATCACTTCTTTTTATTAGGTACAATATAATAATCGCTAGAGAATTGGCTCTATAATAATAAATGCGTAATTTACATGAATTAAAATATCATATTTAAGTGTATCTTACGACCGGGCAACGCCGGGCAGCCTGTTATATATATATATATATATATATATATATATATATATATATATATATATATATATATATATTCTAGGTTCAAGGTATTCAGGGGACAAAACCTATGAATTAAAACGAGGTTATTAAGAGTGCGCAATAAAAAAAATATATAATATTTTTATTCATATAGACAAATATTACATAATCGCTACACTGAACACGCTAATATTTTAGACAAATTGGTTTGCAAGAAACCAAAAGTCACTCGTAAGGCGACGTAAAAAGTTTATTTTACACCGAAGACATCTGGTTCAAGAATGCATTTTTGAACCAGATGCCTTCGATGTAAAATAAGAGTACCAATCGTTCCGAAACATTCGCATGTTCAGTGTAATATTTGTCTATATAAATAAAAATATTATGTGTGTGTGTGTGTGTGTGTGTGTGTGTGTGAAGTGTGTGTGTGTGTGTGTGTGTGTGTGTGTGTGTGTGTGTGTGTGTGTGTGTGTGTGTGTGTGTGTGTGTGTGTGTGTGTGTGTGTGTGTGTGTGTGTGTGTGTGTGTGTGTGTGTGTGTGTGTGTGTGTGTGTGTGTGTGTGTGTGTGTGTGTGTGTGTGTGTGTGTGTGTGTGTGTGTGTGTGTGTGTGTGTGTGTGTGTGTGTGTGTGTGTGTGTGTGTGTGTGTGTGTGTGTGTGTGTGTGTGTGTGTGTGTGTGTGTGTGTGTGTGTGTGTGTGTGTGTGTGTGTGTGTGTGTGTGTGTGTGTGTGTGTGTGTGTGTGTGTGTGTGTGTGTGTGTGTGTGTGTGTGTGTGTGTGTGTGTGTGTGTGTGTGTGTGTGTGTGTGTGTGTGTGTGTGTGTGTGTGTGTGTGTGTGTGTGTGTGTGTGTGTGTGTGTGTGTGTGTGTGTGTGTGTGTGTGTGTGTGTGTGTGTGTGTGTGTGTGTGTGTGTGTGTGTGTGTGTGTGTGTGTGTGTGTGTGTGTGTGTGTGTGTGTGTGTGTGTGTGTGTGTGTGTGTGTGTGTGTGTGTGTGTGTGTGTGTGTGTGTGTGTGTGTGTGTGTGTGTGTGTGTGTGTGTGTGTGTGTGTGTGTGTGTGTGTGTGTGTGTGTGTGTGTGTGTGTGAAATAATGTGTTGCGTCGAATGAAAAAACACTTTTGGATTTTTTTTTTTTGTAAGAAAAGTCTTTGAAAATATTTTCAAGTGTGTCTTTTTTTGTTTTTCTTTTTCTGCAAGAAATTTCTTTTTTTGTAATTGTTTTGTAAGAAATGTTACTAGTTTGAGGAGGAGGGGTTTTTTTTCCAAATTTTTTATGACAGTTAGCTTTATTTGTAATTTTCTGTTGTTTTTTTGTTTTGTTTTGTATTTTTTTTTTTCGTCTACTCCGTTTTTTGGGGGTTTTTTTCTGTTAAGAATATGGCTATGCTATTTCTTTTTGAAGATTTTCAGTTGACTAAATGGTAGCCGCCGACAGCAAAGAGGAATGAGAAATATCAGAGGAAGTGGAAACAAAGCTGCTCAATCTGCGATAATAGTTCATGACAGAGACGAATCGATTCTCATCGAATTTCTTACCTCTACACGAATTCTAGCTAAACAGATGTCTAATAATTCCCTGTTGGTTTCGCATTGAATACACACACAGCACGTTTATATTGTCATCTGGTTGAGCGATTTTCATTGGCTGAGCGTTTTCCTATATTTCGGCGGTTTACATAAGCTGCCGAACTATTTCGGGGCAGCGTTCACGGAAAAATGGGTCGCTGTCTGCATGAGTACCGAAAATCTAAAAGGTTCACAATTCCAGATATAAGACCGATATAATGTGTCCCCAAAAAGCGGGACTTTACTTATCTATATATAATAATACGATGCGTGTGTGTTTTTTTTGTGTCACGCTGATATCTTTCTCCTTCGGGTGATTGTTGTTTCAATGTTATGACCTTCAATTTCTTGTAATAAATAATTTTACTAAGAAATCTTTTAAAGTTTTTGTTTTGGTTTCGATTATAGTTGATGGCAGTCAAGTCATCTATTTTTTTATAAATAATTTTACTAAGAATTTTTCATAAGTTTTGGTTTCCGTTTCGATTATAGCTGTAGGAAATTAATATATATATATATATATATATATATATATATATATATATATATATATATATATATATATATATATATATATATATATAAATTTAAAGGAGATTAGAACAATAGTCTAAAGAGCAGAGTGTATTTTAATGTAATAGTAAAATTACTAATTTAATTAAAATACAGGGAAAGAAAAAGTGCTCGTTGTAATTTAGATATATAATAAGCCCGATAGGTAAATATCCAACAGCTAATTTAATATTCAGTAATGTGATTGATAATTTAAAATTCAAATTAGAATTAAATTAAAAATCCGTTTAACAAGAAGGAACAACAACAAAATCAATAATTTGTACGATCGTTGTTGTTCCTTCTTGTGAAACGGATTTTTAATTTAATTCTAATTTGAATTTTAAATTACCAATCACATTACTGAATATATATATATATATATATATAGAGAGAGAGAGAGAGAGATAGAGATATAGATATAGATATATATATATACATATATATAAATATATATATATAAATTATATATATATATATATATTTATAACTACTTCATTTACTCACATAAATTGACATACGAAAGTATGAATTTATGCGTAAACTTTAAATATTTACTTCAAAAGTGCTCAATACGTAGGTAGAGCTAGTTAGTAAGTTATAAAATATATATGGCGAGTAAGCTACATTAAGCTTAATCGCCATATATATTTTATACCTTACTTATTATATATATATATATATATATATATATATATGTATATATATTCTTCATAAGTTCATATATATATAGTCTTTATAAATTCATATATATATATATATACATATATACACATATATATACATATATATATATACATATATATACATATATATATATACATATATATGCATATATATACATATATATATACATATATATACATACATATATATACATATATATACATATATGCATATATATATATACGTATATGCATATATATGTGTGTGTGTGATAGTGTGTGTGTGTATATATATATATATATATATATATATATATATATATATATATATATATATATATATATATATATATATTCTTCATAAGTTTTGGGTTCGGTTTCAATTTATATGATACAGTCAGGTTATATAGATATATATTTTTCATTGTTATACGCGCATGCGCGCATATACTTTTTTTTAAATAAACTCTTCATTAAGAAGTATGGCGTTATTTGCTTGAAGCATTATTAAAGAATAAAAGGTATTTTTGAAGGCTTACAATACAGGAATGTAGTCGCTTGAGCAGATATATAAATAAATGAATGATAAATAATTCAATGATTTTTTTATATTATTTTTTTATTTATATTTATTTATTTTTTAACCTGAATTTTTTTTTACAACTGTTTTTTTTTTCAACTTTAAATACAGGTAGATAAATAAATAATTTTTTTTTCAACTTTAAATACAGGTAGATAAATAAATAATTTTTTTTCAACTTTAAATACAGGTAGATAAATAAATAATTTTTTTTTCAACTTTAAATACAGGTAGATAAATAAATAAATTTTTTTTCAACTTTAAATACAGGTAGATAAATAAATGATTTTTTTTTCAACTTTAAATTCAGGTAGATAAATAAATAATTTTTTTTTCAACTTTAAATACAGGTAGATAAATAAATAATTTTTTTTTCAACTTTAAATTCAGGTAGATAAATAAATAAATTATTTTCAACTTTAAATTCAGGTAGATAAATATATACATTTTTTCAACTTTAAATACAGGTAGATAAATAAATAATTTTTGTTTCAACTTTAAATTCAGGTAGATAAATAAATAATTTTTTTTTCAACTTTAAATTCAGGTAGATAAATATATACATTTTTTCAACTTTAAATATAGGTAGATAAATAAATAATTTTTTTTTCAACTTTAAATTCAGGTAGATAAATAAATAATTTTTTTTCAACTTTAAATTCAGGTAGATAAATATATACATTTTTTCAACTTTAAATACAGGTAGATAAATAAATAATTTTTGTTTCAACTTTAAATTCAGGTAGATAAATAAATAGTTTTTTTTCAACTTTAAATTCATGTAGATAAATATATACATTTTTCAACTTTAAATACAGGTAGATAAATAAATAATTTTTTTTTTCAACTTTAAATACAGGTAGATAAATAAATAATTTTTTTTTCAACTTTAAATACAGGTAGATAAATAAATAATTTTTTTTCAACTTTAAATTCAGGTAGATAAATATATACATTTTTTCAACTTTAAATACAGGTAGATAAATAAATAATTTTTTTTTCAACTTTAAATTCAGGTAGATAAATAAATAATTTTTTTTCAACTTTAAATTCAGGTAGATAAATATATACATTTTTTCAACTTTAAATACAGGTAGATAAATAAATAATTTTTGTTTCAACTTTAAATGCAGGTAGATAAATAAATAGTTTTTTTTCAACTTTAAATTCATGTAGATAAATATATACATTTTTCAACTTTAAATACAGGTAGATAAATAAATAATTTTTTTTCAACTTTAAATACAGGTAGATAAATAAATAATTTTTTTTTCAACTTTAAATACAGGTAGATAAATAAATAATTTTTTTTCAACTTTAAATTCAGGTAGATAAATATATACATTTTTTCAACTTTAAATACAGGTAGATAAATAAATAATTTTTTTTTCAACTTTAAATTCAGGTAGATAAATAAATAATTTTTTTTCAACTTTAAATTCAGGTAGATAAATATATACATTTTTTCAACTTTAAATACAGGTAGATAAATAAATAATTTTTGTTTCAACTTTAAATTCAGGTAGATAAATAAATAATTTTTTTTTCAACTTTAAATTCAGGTAGATAAATATATACATTTTTTCAACTTTAAATACAGGTAGATAAATAAATAATTTTTGTTTCATCTTTAAATACAGGTAGATAAATAAATATTTTTTTCAACTTTAAATACAGGTAGATAAATAAATAATTTTTGTTTCAACTTTAAATACAGGTAGATAAATAAATTTTTTTTTCAACTTTAAATTCAGGTAGATAAATAAATAATTTTTTTTTCAACTTCAAATTCAGGTAGATAAATATATACATTTTTTCAACTTTAAATACAGGTCGATAAATAAATAATTTTTGTTTCAACTTTAAATTCAGGTAGATAAATATATAATTTTTTCTACTTTAAATACAGGTAGATAAATAAATAGTTTTTTTTTTTTCAACTTTAAATTCAGGTAGATAAATAAATAGGGTTGTTTTTTTTCAACTTTAAATACAGGTAGATAACTTTTTTTTCAACTTCAAATTCAAAAAAAAATAATCTTAAAATATTTATTTATTTATTTATTTGTCTGCTCATAACCACTGTGGCACTGTACATCCCTGCATTCTAAGCCTTCAAAAATACCTTTGAAATCTTCATTATCTTGAAAATTAATTATATCGTTTCTGTTTTGAACAAATGTGGCCGCCACGTCACATAACTACAGGAAACATGTGGAAAAGTATCTTTTCAGTATCATGAAAACTACTGCCGGTCCTAAATTTTAAATGCGATATGCATTTTCAGCACATTTGAAAACTTCTAGAAAACAAGTTTTTTTTTTTTAATATGGGTTTTGTGGCCACAATTATCGTAACGATGTCAGTCATTTCAAAGTTGAAAAGTATAAATAACCAACAGGAGAAACCGTTTTTGTTTTTTTTTTGTTTTTGTTTTTGTTTTTGTTTTTGTTTTGTTTTGTTTTTTGTTTGTTTTGTTTTTTGTTTTTTTTTGTTTTTTGTTTTTTTGGATAAATTTATATTCGGCACGACGGACAGCTGTTCAAAGGGAGATAACTATGTTCAATCATGTTTAAGAGTTCTATCCCTTTCAACGAAATATTTTTAACGCGGTTGGAACATGTTTTAATTCTAAACGTTAATTATAACCCGCCGCTGGACCGCTAGCGTATAAGATAACCTGGTGATGCCCCGGACAAATGTTAATTTTTATACACCCGACACTTTTATATGATTGATCTAAGAGGGTTGCAAACAAAATAATTATATTTCCTCTTATGAATCAAATGACTCTCAACCTCGCCCGCTGAGTGATTATTCGGCCACACACGGATCAATCAGCTGGTGGGGGTGGGGTACATTGATTCATTTGTCCCTTAAGGAACGACAGTCAGCTAGCAGAAAGAACTTAACCGGCGAACATGCATCTCTCTCTCTCTCTCTCTCTCTCTCTCTCTCTCTCTCTCTCTCTCTCTCTCTCTCTCTCTCTCTCTCTAATATGTCACCGACCATGGAGGCATCAACTCTCGCCGTAGAAGCTGAGGTCCCACTGGCGTTTCGACGTATCAGCTGTCGCCGAAAAAAACGGTTTAAATAACAATGGCCATCACTTATAACATGAAATATCGCATTTAAATTTTCCGCAAATTAGTAGTTTTCCGTATATTAAGCAATGCAATTCAAGTCCATACAATAATGGCCACCACTTATAACATAAAGCATTACATTGCTTAATATTCTCATGGAATGTGTTCTGACGAACTCGTTTCACTTGTATCCCCTCGACGTACACATCCCTGACAAATCCGATCTTACCCCTTCACTGTTGATGTCACTAAATGCCAGAAAGCTTTTTATTCTAATAGTTTCTTCCCACGACCAGTTAGACTTTGGAATTCCCTTCCTGCTGCCTGCTTCCCTGGCTGTACTGATATGCAGAAGTTTAAATGTAACATAAAAAAATATCTTGGTAATCTTTCCTAGATATGGTCCCAAGTAGTAGCCTCTTACGTTCAAGTGGCGATATACTTTGTAAAGGGCGAACACGAGTAAAAAAGAAAAAAAAATCTACATATTTGCGAAAAATTTAATTTAATTTAATTTATATCCGGAAAACTATTTATTTGTGGAAAATTGATATGCTCGCTTTCAAAACCTATAAAAGTCGTCATTTTAAAGGAAAATGTTAAATAACCGACGCGTCATGTTACTATACGGAAAATGCGGACAAGTATATTTTCAGTACCATGGAACAGGTCACCGGTGTCAATTTTAAAATGTTATATTTGTTTTTAGCACCCCTGAAAACCACTAGAAAGCAAGTTTTTTTTTTTTTTTTTTTTTTTTTTTAATGTAGGTTTTGTGTTGGTCTGCCAGACCAGAATTAGCCACATTTCTATCGGTTTAAGTGTAAAAATAAGACGCTAGAGGGTGTTATTTTGCCCGATTCGATTTCGATTTTCCTTCCTTTTTTTTTTTTTTTTTTTTGCCAACTAAAAATTTGTTTTCTGATTTTGAGATTTTAAATAATAAAATCAAACTAGGTTTACCAACAACGCAACGAGATAACGAGTTGCATTCAATAAGTTTCCAGACATTTTGTAAGGCATTTAAAATTGTCGTAGACTCTTCAAAATTCAGTATGTTATTGCTATACATCTTATGAAATGACTGACTAATTTTTTTTTATTTCAGGTTCAAATGAATAACTATTGGAATACATCCTGCTAAAGCCTAATTGACACAGTTAGTGAATTTCAAAAATGCAGCACAACTTCGGGGAATTGTGAAAAGAAAGTCGAATACTTTTTTTTTAAATGTAACAAAGCGTATTATACTAGCATGGGGGCATTGCCAGATCGTTAAATACGCCTAAATACGATATTTTAATTTGTCCAGATTTAGTATTTCAAAATTAAAAAAAATATTTGGAGGCCATCAAATTTCTTAGTTTCATTTCATTGTTTTGTTTTAGTAATTATGCAGAGAAAAGCTGATGAAATTCAATTTTTATGGTAATTTTTGTTTATTAAAATGTTATGTTGAAACAAACAAAATATTCTTAGTTATTAATTGTTGTTATCAAAAATCGAGTTTTTTTGTGTGTTTTTTTTTTGTTTTTTTTTTTCTTTCTTTCTTTCTTGCTAGGCTGTACAGTGACTCGCTATTTTCGTTATGCTAAAATTTTCGTTCCCTTCCACTTTTTCGATCCGTTCGCGGACGCCATCTTGCCGACTAATAGAGTCACCATTGCCGGAATTTTTACTGATTGTACCAAGGGAAGTAATTCTACTTTATTCAGAGACTCGTTTATTTTATTCAGACGAAAATTTGGGACGCTAATTGTAAGAAAAGAATATGCGGCTATAAGTTCGGCAAATTTCAACAGTCACCTCCAGAAATTTCGGTGCTTATTAATATAAGTTGACAAATCGATTTTTAAAAATATGTCGTTTCAAGCAAAAAAACATTACGTAATTAATAATCATGTCGAAAATAGTAATATATCCAAAAAGGCGCTTCTACACTATTTGGACATTATTTTGTAGTCGATAAATGGAGTTTACAGATAAAAAAAAAACGACGGTTTCTCTTGATTTTTTTTTTTTTTTTTTTTTTTTGTCAATTCTAATAAATTACAATAGCTTCCAAATTAACCAGTCGGAATTACCTGAATATTGCTGAATTATGAAAAAAAAAAACCAACTTTAATCGTGTTAGCAGGTAAAAAATTGCGGTCATCTTATTTAAATCGAAACTCCCCTTTGAAGTCTCATGTGTCTTACGATCGTTTTCATCAAATTTTTATTTTCTTTAATAAATAATTTTCCACCTTATCGGGTTTTCGTAATTTTTTTATATAATCATTTTAAAAATATGAAGAATACGTAGATACCATAGTTTTCATGTGAAATTCAGTTTTACGATTCCCGAAATTTCGTCATAATAGTGTAGAAGCGCCTCCAAAATTTACAAAAATTCCTCGAGTAGACACAACTACTATTATGTTATGTTTTTGGAAAAAAAAAATAAATATTGTGCCTATTTACTTTGTCTCCCTACGAGGGCAGAGTAAGACACCAGGGTCGTTTTTAATTTGGGGAAAAGGAACAAAAATTAAAATTGTCTCAGTCGCTAATAAAAAAAATCGCGAACATCTACTGGATTCGTAATTATTATGTATTTAAATTATTGATTTCTTTTTTTAATTTAACTGTTAAGTTTTCTTTCATTAATTTCTGTGAAAATATTCATATTTTTGGAAGTATCAAACATTTATCAAAATATCATTATAAACATATTTACTTGGAAAAATGGGTATGTTTTACAATCCACAGAGATTCGAAATAATTGTCGAAATCAAATCTATAAATATAAAATCAAAAATGTGTGTGTGTGTGTGTGTGTGTGTGTGTGTGTGTGTGTGCGTGTGTGTGTGCGTGCGTTTTCGTGTATGTCCAAGAAAGGCTTTTTTTTCGAGAACCGCCTCGGTCGCCTCACAACTTCTTAAAACTTTTTATATCGCGCCTAAATGATAATGTCTATGAGTTAACAACCGGGGTCGCCTATTTAATTTGCCCGACTTTCAAAAGATAAATATTCAACAATTTTCGATCGCCGCATGTGCATTAAGCTTTTTCGTATAAAAAACAAAAGAAGTGAACAGACTCGCGGTAAATAAAACACTGTCCCGCACTCAAAGTTGACGTCATTAACTCGTCAAAAACAAGCACCTGCCGTTAAACGTCGCACTTTTTTTTTGTTGTTGTTTTTGTTTTTTTCCACTTTATTATTTTCCAACTGCGCGTTAAGGCTTCGTTTCTTTTTTTAACAAACACCTGGCCAACGATTTACCCAAAAACACACACCTACAAACACCCGGGCAACGCCGGGTACCTCCCGCTAGTATACTATAAATAAATTTTACCATAGCCAATAAAACTTAGTTTGCAACCTACCTGCATCATTTTTTTTTAATTGTTTTTAATTAGTTTTAAATGCTTTCTATTTCATCTCAAATATCAACTTTTTTTTCCGGCTTTTAAATTTCAAACAAAGATGGCTGTCGTCTTGTGCATTTTTGCCGGCCTCGTTTTCGAGTTTCACAATTTTTTGTGGGGGAGGATTCTGAATTGAGAGTCTTGTCCGCGGAAGGAAAGTTTTTTTTTTTTTAATTTTTAAGATGGATGTGGGGTATTTTTAATTCGTCGCTATTTGGGGGGGGGAATCTCCTTTTTTTTCTCGTTTTTTGGTTTTGCTCTCATTTCTAATTTAATTTTGAAGGGGGGAAATGGGACGGAGGAGCCGGGAAATGCAACGATAATAGCATAAGAATTGCAATAAAAAAATGTTGTTTTTCTTGTAATATTAATGCATTGTTATTAATATTAGGTGCTCGTTCGAGCTCCAATCCCTGGTCCCCCCGTCGCCTATCTTTCACGAAAAACACCTGTCTAGCTGAAACCACTGTCAGTAATTTTCCCCACTCTTTATCTGTGCCTAAATCAAAACGTAGATTCCATGAACAAAGCTTCTTTCTTAGAAGTGCACGTCTGTGGAATTCTTTTCCGTTTGCCTGTTTCCCACCTGACTACAACCTGCATGTCTTCAAGTCCAACATAAACAAATTCCTGATTAATTGCGCCCTTAAGTAAGACACTTTATCAAATCTCCAATACTAACTAGTACTACAATACTATCACATTGATTACTGTACACGCAATAACCCTTATCCCCGAGTAGCTTTCGGGTCTTCATAAGCGGTGACCTCAATGTAAAAAAATAAAAATCGCATATTTCTTTCCTAAAAATTCCTCAAATGTCTTAGCGTCCAAAATTATAGCATAAAAAAAAGGAATATTTTAGTAAATTAGTTATGAGATGCCTCCAATAAATTCCCGGACCTTTTCGTATAGGCACTTTTACACACATGAAACTCTAGTCCCCTTAGAAATAAGCTTCTCCGGCTGCAATGCGCTTGTTGTACCGTTCCAGCAACTTCTGGAAGGCCAATAAAAGTCCCCTCGCGTGAGCATGACAATTAGGGTTGGGTCAAATACTGACTTTTAACAATTGAAATACAAATACAAATACTTTCGTTTAGGTTACCAGAAATACAAATACAAATACATTTATTCCTAAGTCTAAAAATACAAATACAAATACTTTTATTCCTCAATCTCAAAATACAAATAAAAATACAATAACTGATTTAAACAAAAAACAAATATAAGTACTTTTTTTTTTCAAGGTAATAAAGAAATCTGAAAATATGCAAAAAAAAGAAGAAAAAGAAAAGAAATATTTCCTTCCAAATTTGACATCTACATTACATTCTATATCGTGTCCTCATTGCATTTTATTATCATTAGAGCTCTGAAAGTTTCCTTCTCTCTCTCTCTCTCTCTCTCTCTCTCTCTCTCTCTCTCTCTCTCTCTCTCTCTCTCTCTCTCTCTCTCAAATATAGATACAAATACAAAATAATATTTTCCTGGATGCAATAATACAAATACAAATTACTTTTTCTTGTGATGTTAAAATACAAATACAATTATTACATTAAAATTTTATTTAAATACAATTGAAATACAAATACAATTGTATTTGATCCAACCCTAATGCCAATGACCCTCGTCATATCCTCTTTCATCTTGTCAATTGTCTCATAACGACAGCCGCTATGGTTTCCTTGCGCTTAGGGAAACCAAAAGTCACAATAAGCAACGTCTGCGGGTGAGAAACTGTCTCGATGCCCATTTTGATCAAATAGTCTGTAAAAAGGATGGAGTTGTGGAATGAACCCCCTTTTTTTTACACAGGAATCACCACTTATCAAGAGCCAGAAACCACTCGAGGATAAGGGTTAATGGGTATACATTAGTCAATGTAATTATAGCGTAGTAAACATAAGTAGTGGGATTTTGTAAATTGGATTACTTAGAGGGACGGTTCATCAATAATTTGTTTATGTTGGACTTGAAGACAATCAGATTGTAGTCAACTGGAAAGCAGGCAATTGGAAGAGAGTTCCACAGGCGTGCAGTTCTAAGAAGAAGTTTTGTTCATGGAATCTACATTTAGGTTTAGGCACAGATAAAGAGTGTGGGAAATTCTTGATAGTGGTTGTGGCTAGACGAGTGTTTTTCGTGAAAGTTTGGCGATAGGGGACTATAGATTGAAATTAATTAAATTAGGCGGTATTTCGGCAATAAATCGTTGAACGCTGTCTTCCAGACTTCGCGCAAATCTTTCATATCTTCAGTCTCTCACGAATAATTGTGTGTACAGTTCCCACACTGACATCAAACTGTGCACGTATTATGTTTATAGACACACGACGATTCTTATGCATGTTTATTTTTGGCGGATCAATAAATAATTGTTATAAAAAGTTCTTTTTTGTAATGTTAATGCTTATATTTTTGTTATTAATGCTATAAATTTTTATCTTTGCTTTTCAAATGAAATTTTATTAATATTGTTATCTTTTTTATTTTTTTGATATAAATAAAAAACTGTTTCAAAATTGGGTTTAAGTAGGAAGAACCCCCCACTTCCCACCACACACACTTAAATACAAATTTAAAAGGATAACCATCATAAAAGATGCTGGCCGAGAGAGAAATCATTTAAAATTTTCCAATAGAGACGAAATGGATAAACCAACTTCACCATCACCCCCTTCTTTTTGAGTTGACCTTGTGCCTAAAATTTTTGTTCATTTTCCCAATTGTATTTTTTTTTCGTGTGAATAAAAAATTTAATATCACAAAATGTAGTATCTGTTCTTCAGACGCTGGGCTTCCATTTCTTGTTCTCTTTCGGTGGAGGAGCAGTCCTTCACGACTGAGACAATTTTTTTTTATTATTTTTGTACCTTTTCTCCACGTTAAAAAACGACTCTGGTGTCTAACTCTGTCCCGTGGGGGGGGCATTGTAAATAGGTACATCAAATAAAGTAGTTGAAAAAAAAAGAAGCATTTTTTGTTTGAAAAAAAAATAATAATCGCATCTTTCTTTTCTAGAAATTCCTCAAATGCTTTAGCGTCCATGAATGTATGAAAGAAATAAAAGAAACTCTTAATAAACTAGAGTAATTTCTAGTTATAACGTTCTTATCACGTGACACGTCGGTAAAGAAATTGACAGTAAGTCAGGTAGCAATGAAGTAGAACGTTTTAACGAGAAAATGAACCCTTGTTAGAAATTTGACAATTACATCATGTCTCCCATTGTATTATTTAAGTCCGCTAGAGACTTTTTATAGATCAGAATGGCCGATCTGATGCTAAGGACTTTTCCTATGTGAACATTAATTATGAACTTCTGTAATATCCTCTCAATGTGAGAACTGAATCTTTTTACATCAGAAGGCATCAACATCTGCAAACTCATTCAACATCTGCAAACTCATATCTTCCAAGACAGATGAATCGGCTACTTGTTCCTGTTGTAGATGAAGGACTGTCACCTTTCGAGGTTGTTAACGGCTCTGTCTATACAGAGGCAAAAATGGGCATTCCTTTTTTGCAACTGAGGATCTAATAAAAATTGTATTGAATTTTAAGGTAGGCCTTTGTTGTGTTCGTCTTAGTTTGCCACTGTCATAGAACAGAAAGTGTTACGTTGTCGTAAAATGAGCGTTTGTTGTATATTGGTTGAGATTGGAATGGAGATGATATATTAAAACACGTCTATTTATAAAAGATTGATTGTTTGATTATCTTATCAGAGTTAATGACGTTTGTGTGTGATCGTCTAGTGGTCTTTCTATTACATATGTTCATATGCTGTTAAGTGTGAATATGTGTGTGACATGTCATGTATCTTCAACATACCTTCTGCCATTTCGTTGGTCCATCTGTAAATTCTCGTCTGGGAGGGAGACTTGATACCTGTGTTTGGGGACGAAGATTTATTTCACACCAAGACAAGAAATTGGTTCTATAGTTTATTTCACTTTCCCAAATGTCTTACAGAAGGTGGAAAGTGAATTTGGCCTGTGGTTTCTTCTTCTAGGTCTTATTTCTACCACGTCAGCGTTCGTCCCCCCCCCCAGCGAAGGGGAGGAGACAACGGCGAAGCTGTCCGCTCTCGTCCAAGTCGAAACCAAATCTCTTCGATTCAGCTAACCTGATCACATGACTCACACGCAATCCAATCAGCTGATCTTAACTTCCGGTCAACGTGTCTACACTATAACTCACCATCTCCCCCCTCTCTCTCTCTCTCTCTCTCTCTCTCTATCTATCTCTCTCTCTCTCTCTCTATCCATTCTCTAACAAAAGCAGTTGGGATAAAATATCTAAGACTGCCTTTTTTTTCTTTTTTTTTGCAAAAAAGAATAGATTTAATTTAAGTCTGTAACTGTAAATTAGAAGGAATTCCGTTAAACTGTTTACAAAAGAAAACGTCATTACGATCATTTTAAATTATCGCCCATGTGTTCCTAAAGCGTAAAGCTTAAGTTGAAAATTAAAGTTTGAAGATTTAAATGAATTTATTCGTAATCAATATTGCTTCTTACAATGACTTAAACAATTGTTCGAATCTATAGTTATTGCAAATTTGTAAAATCTCAGTTACGAGTTATATCGAAAAAAATAATAACCCTCTTAAAAGTCATTAAATTTATTCTTAATTTATTTTTTAATTTAGTTTTTTTTTTTTTTCAAATTTTTTTCTGCTTAAGTCTTTAATCTATGATAATCGCCGGAAAAAAAAAACTTTAAAAAAAAAGGATAAAACACGCATTTTTAGGGGGAGGGCACTCTTGTACAGAGCCGCCTCTGCATTAGTTAAAATATGCGCGAGCCTTTTCTAGTCTCACACAAAAACACACATTCACATTCCGGGCCTTGATAAGTGGTGACCACCATGTAAAAAAAGAAAAAAAAACTGGAGTCTGCTGATTGAAAAGGTGAGCAGACAGGCAGCAGTAGTTGCATGGTAGTAGTTTGTGGTTCGCATAAGAGAAGTCAGTGATTCGATTAATTAATGTGAAAAAGGTAACCCTGAAAAGGGTTGTTTAAACTACTGCTGATAAGACCCTTTGGCTGCTGAGCTCGTCGACGTCACATTCGGGAGGCCTCCTGCTCCCTTGCGTTTTTTTAACCGCTGGCTAGTAGACGCGCTGTATTAATAAGAAGGTATTGTTGCAAAAGGCGTCGCTCTCAGTAAAGAAAAACAAATGAATAGAATTAATTCCTCACGGGATAAATCGCAATAAAAAGATCTTCCGATGCAAATGTTTATGTTCGATTTAGCTCGGAATGAAAGTCTTTTCTATTTTGTTTAATGGAGAAACGATTGAATTTGTGTTTCTTTTTCTTCCTTCGAAATAAGGAAAGGGGTGCTGCTATTTTTAGCACAGGTAAGTAGTGTCGCTTGTCTGCCGCCAAATGGCGCATATGAGATTGTTTACAAGTGAAAAATGGCCGTCGTAGTAAAATACACACCAAGGCGTAAGCGCACGGCGAGAATATGTTTATTTATGTGGACGTTGTAATGTTATATAATTGTGGAACAGAAGAGAAATTAGCTGTTATCTATCTATATTTGCATCTGTTTATTTATCTATCTATATATCTGTCTATCTAATTGGAAATTAACAAGAGATGAGACGTGAAACTATGTTTTGATAAAAGTTGTCAAAACATATTGAGGTGTAAACTGGACAAGTTGCACCGGAAGAGAATTTGACCAGAATCGAAAGTACGTATCTGTTGTCACGTGTTCTGATTAGCTGAGAAAATAGATGAGTTGGAAAGAGGACGTTAAACAGAGCGGATGGTCTATCTCGATTTAGCTATCGATCTATCTATCTAACTGGTGAGGTAAATATGAGATGAGATGTGAAACTAAGTTTTGATAAAAGCCGTCAAACATGTGGAGATGTAAACTGGGCAAGTTGCACCGGAAGGGAGTTGACTAGCATCGAAAATGCGTGTCTTTCTATCACGTGTTCTGTTAGGTGAGAAAATAGATGAGTTAGAATTTGGACGTCCAGCAGGGCGGATGGGTTAACGGTTGTCTCATCTCCCCCTTGGAAGGGAGCTGACGTGTCTCAAAATGGAGACTAAGAGAAACACACAAGCAAAGATATTCACTTCGCATCCTTCTGCGATTGACGCCTAGGAAGTGATAAATAAAGATCAACCATCGTCTTGGAGTTGAAATGCATTCATCCACAGGTTCCAGCTTCCATCCAAGAACAGATGAAATTTCCAGGTGGACCAAAAGACCAACGATGCAGTTGAAAAAATCATGATGTATGTTGAAATAAATGTATGTGTTTATGTTATTATGTCCGACACACACGCACGCAACACACTTGGACGATCACGGAACGTAAATAGACTGGAATAGTAACAAATGGTTCAAATACTAGAGAACCCCACTATAGACATTTAGTAACACGACGCACAATCACGCTACGTTTATATGAACACCATCCCATAA
This sequence comes from Euprymna scolopes, assembly GCF_053919585.1. Taxonomy (NCBI): domain Eukaryota; kingdom Metazoa; phylum Mollusca; class Cephalopoda; order Sepiida; family Sepiolidae; genus Euprymna; species Euprymna scolopes. The sequence goes on along the minus strand of NC_136516.1, from coordinate 40,287,124 downwards.
CATTATAGTAATATGCAGACAGCAAAAATCACCTCTTGCGTCATCTGCAAGTATGTTCTGAAAAAAGGATTAAAATTATAATTAAATTAAAAATATTTCAATTAAATCAAAACGAAGTACAACATGTTTAAATAGATAATATTTTTATTCATCGCCATTTTAAAATACACCGAATAGAATATGGATTATTTTTTTAATATTTTTGTTAAAACCTTAAAAAAATAAATATCCGTATAACTTTCAAACTTATATCTTTCCGACAAAATGAGCGCTGCTTTTTTGTTTGTTTGTTTTGTTTTGTTTGTTTTTGTTTTTTTTTTGTTTTTTTTTATTTTGTTGTTGTTGTTTTTGTTTTGTTTTTTTAACGGAAACAACGTCCATTTGTTACGGCATGTAACCATCGCACATCGACCGGAACTGGAACGGGTAATGCTGAGCCCTGAACACCAAATCCTCGTAAGTCGGTATAGTAATAATATTGCTACCAACAGAGTCGCTGCCCATGACAGACAGGAACTCTGGGTTCGTCCAGACGTCCTGGCCGACGTTAATAACAAACAGTTCGATGCCCTGTCGTACCATTCGTTCCACTTCGGACAGCAGTTCACCAGTGACCGCCGTGGCGGCCGGGTCTAGGAAGATAACGCCGACCCGTCGGGCCGTGTAACCGGAAACGGCATCACGATGCTCCGCGTACTGGAAGTCATATCGCATCTTACGCACAACATCAACGAGGTCGGGGGCGCTTCTATGTCCAATACCGGCTGTCATACTGGTGCTAGATCCGCCACCTCTCAAGTCCTGGGGTACTCGGCTGATGGGAATGTTTAAATCCTCTGGACAGTAAGCGTGAGAAATCACTCCAAAACGGCCGTATCCACTAAATGGGAGGAGGTAATCGATGAACTTGTAGATCATATTGGTTCGATAGGCTCCCATCGATAACAGATCGAAACCAAAACTAATAATACCTAAAAAAAAAAAAAAAGAAAAAAATATATATTTAATTTTAGACAAATCTATACTCCAAGAAATTTGGTGTGTGTGTGTGTGTGTGTGTGTGTGTGTGTGTGTGTGTGTGTGTGTGTGTGTGTGTGTGTGTGGATATTCATATTAAAACCCCCTTTTTTTCTATTTATTTAAAAAGAAAATACAACATTGTTATGTATACATTAATCTGCAAAAGAACTCGCTAATTTGCATATTCTTTTAAATATTCATTTAATGAATTCCCTATTAGCTTTTTCGGTTTCCTTATGGGATGATCATCTTTAGTTAACTATTACGTGTAATTATATTCATGCAGATATTCTACATGATTTATACTTGCATAATATTTGCGTAAAAAGGTTAGAGTAAAGAAAAAACTCTTTCTATATGTATTTATGTATACGTATATATTTTTGTGTAAAAGATTTTACCTACCAAACTCGTCTGTCAGTTTTTGGTCTGTAGACATGACACTTAATCTATAAGGTATTCGAACCCATGCGAAACTTTATTTGTGGGTTTTAGTCGGGAAAAATTGGTGCAAAAGTGTGGAAATTAAAATAATGGAATTTGCCAGATGAAGGTCGAATGTATGCGTAACGTAATAGCTATTCGTTAAGGTTATAATTTTTAACTTTGCAACAAACATGCCTTCTTAGCTGCGGCATTAACATCAAAGGAAAAAGTAAATCGTAAGCTAAACGTTTTTGGTTTCGATTCTCGGTTGTGGCGTGCAAGTCTTTATTTTTTTTTTTACTTTTTATATTATTACTATATATTGGGTCCAATATAATAAATACGAAATCTGCATGAATCAAGATATCACCTTGAAACGTATTATATGGCCGGGCAATGCCGGGCTGCCTGCTAGTATTGTATAGACACGGACTATAGAAGTTGAAGTGTTTTTAAACATGACTACCACCGATTGACAAAATGAAAACTAATAAAACCTTAATAATGTCTTTTATATATATATATATACGAGGGGCGTGCAATAAGTAATGCCCCTGACTCACTTCCCATAGTAGTACAGCAAAGAAACTGGGCACAGTTATTAGTCTTTCTCTATATAGGAACCATCCAGAGTTATGCATTTCTCCCATCGTTTGATGCAGCTCTGGAGAGCGTTTTTGTGCGTTTTTTGTCCTCCAACCACGGCGTGACTTCAGAAATCAAGGCTGCATCATTTGGGAAAAGCATTCCTTTCAAAAACAACTTCATGGCTGGGAAGAGGTGAAAGTCAGAGGGTGCAAGGTCAGGATAGTAGGTAGGATGGGGGAGGAGTTCATAACCACACGCCCGTGCTTCTGATCTGGCGACATGCGAGTTGTGGACCAGAGCGTTGTCCTCTAGGAGGAGGGTACCTTCGCTGATCTTGCCCCGCCTCTTGATTTTGATAGCTTACCTTAATTTCCTCAAAAGTGAAGCATAATAGGCTCCTATAATTATGGTACCCTTTGCCAGGAAATCTGTCATCACTACTCCGTCCTGGTCCCAAAAGACTGTGAGCATGACCTTGCCAGCGGGGGGCTGCACCCTTGCCTTTTTGGAGGTGGCGAGTCTAAGTGCTTCCACTACATTGACTGGGATTTGATCTCTGGATTAGAGTGATGGACCCAGGTTTCATCCCGTGTAATCAGTCTTTTGAAAAACTTTGACTTATCTTCTTGGCACATCTCCAAATTCATCCTCGAGCACTCAGCGCGTTCTCGCTTCTGGAATGGTGTGAGCAACCTGGGAATCCATCTGGCAGACACCTTATGCATATGCAAATGGTCATCAATTATAGTTTCCACAGATCCTGTACTAATCTGACATCTTGGGCTATTTGGCGAATAGTAATGCGCCGATCTTCCAAAATGGCAGCCTCAACTTGACGGAGAGATGCCTCATCAATGGCAGAAGGGGGGCGACCAGGTCTGTGAGCTGTTTCCACAAACTTCCGGCCATGTTTGAATTCACGATGCAAGCGTTTTACAAGGTCATATGATGGGGCATTATCACCATAAGTTTCTTTCATTTCATCAAAAGTCTCCTGTGATGTGCGTCCTTTCAAATACAAAAACCGGATCACTGCTCGATATTCAACAGGCTCCATTTCACACCTGACTCAGTTCAAATACCTGTAAAACAGAAACCACAATTAGTTCAGAGCTGTAATTTGCCACATAACCCATAGAGATATAAATCATTGCACATGCAAACTTTCAGCTAGATCAGACAACTGGAAGTGGGCCAGGGGCATTACTTATTGCACGCCCCTCGTATATATATATATATATATATATATATATATATATATATATATATATATAAATATATATATATATATATATATATATATTAGACAGACATTCTTAAAGACAACAGAAATCTTTTTTTATTAAAAACGTTATTATAAAATAGAAGATTTTTCTTGTCTTTAACAATATCTGTTTAAATTTAAAAATTCTGCCTAAATACACGTAATGTATATATGTGTATGTATGTATGTATGTATGTATGTATGTATGTATGTATGTATGTATGACCTTGTTTCTATATATGTGTAGAACGGTTTCTACCAAACTACTGTCAATTTTTGCTCTACAGACTGGAAACTTGATATATAAAGCATTTGCATCTGTGGAACAAATTCGATTCAATTTTATCCGGTAAAAATAGCTGCTAAGTGGTTAAATGTTTTTTTTTTTAAATTAGAACTTGACATAAATCGACTTACAGTGTTCATCTCCGCATGCGCTAATATAGATATACACGTTAAATAAGGTTTTTTTTAAGTTTTGAATCCATTTGTCCATAGGTCATGTGATAGCTAAATTTTTTGGTTACGATACTAGCTGATAACACGCAAGTTATACTTGTTTTTTTTTTTTTACTTTTAATTTCACCAATATATATTAGATTCAATATAATATTCAATATAGAATTTGCTCTATAATAATAAATACGAAATCTGCATAAATTAAATTATCATATTTAAGCGTATATTACATAAGAGCAACGTCGGGCGGCCTGTTATCTAATATATAAAAGGCTATATATCTGTCTGTCTCCATATTTTCAAACTCTATCTCCTCGGAAACTAAAAGTCGCAGGTGATTGGATTTTGTACAGACCGTCCTTTTATGGGTCTTTAGCCGGTTAAAATTGTTTTTAAGGGATCAAAAGTGGGTCAAAATTGAAAAAATCGTTATACATATTGTACATTCATCTTAGTTTATTCTTAATTTTTAATGTCCATATGCGTGTCACGTTGGTACAGTAGTGTCCAGCTTTGAATGCTACAGTTCCGGTTTCGATTCTTACTGATGGCACCCAAATACTTATTTTTTTTTACTTTCGAAATCACGGCTCTATAATAATGGATACGAAATCTGGACAAATTAAAATATCATATCTAAGCGTATTTTACTATTTTACGCCCGGGCAAAGCTGCCCCACCCACCCCGCTGGTTTATATATAAATCTTTACCACCTCTGAATATACATAAACAAACAGTCTTTGAATGTAAACCCAACGTAATCATATCAGTCTCATTTCTCCTGGTTACTGGATTCTCCTCTCTAGAAAACGTACGAGCCCTGAATTGTGAAGGTTACTTTTCCGTAGTTTCTATGTTTAGGTTGCAGCGTTGAATCTGGTTAGTACTTGTGAATTAGTGGAACTCTCCGATCACTTTCTCTTGTTGTTCGGCACGGAGTTGCGCCCCTTTGTTAAACATTTTCAAAGTTATCATATTAGTGAACGAACGGATGTTAGCGATTGTAAATAAGTACGTAGATTTGTTTGCAGAATATTTCAGAACAGTACTAAAGTGGATGACAATATAGGAATTCCAGGTGCTTTAGGCGCTCTCCGCTTGTCCCGGCATTGTTTCCAGTCGTCCCGGACTTCTCCTTGCCACTGGACTCAAGCAGTGCCAATTCAGGAGAGGTGCTGTTAAGGATTGCGCAACACTTGCCTCACAATTCTACGTGCAGCTACCTTTACGTGAGATATACATTGTCTTTCGAGACTAAACATAGGCTTCTATTTTTAGGCAATTTATGAACTTGTAGAACATATTGGTTCGATAGGCTCTCATCGATAACAGATCGAAACCAAAAGTAATAATACAAAAAAAAATCAAAAATCAAAAATCAGTAGTAATACAAACATGTTGTAAAAACATTATTTTCATAAGAGCTTTTTTTATGATAGAAAATCATAATAATGTGTTTGTTAAAACGATATATTTTTATCTGAAGAGCAAAAGAAAAACATTTCTCATTGAGAAGTAAAAGTTTAATTTTCGAAAGCTTAGATCAAAGTAAATTGTATTTACCAAATACCTTCGATAAGTGTCCAGACTTTTTTTGTATGGACACTTTTATTGATAGTACACACCAAGGCCACTTCGAAGTAATCTCCTCCGGTTGCAATGCACTTATTGTACCGTTCCAACAACTTCTGGAAGGCGCCATGCAAGTTCTTTTGTGTGAACATGTCAATGATCCTCGTCACAGCCACTTTCATCTCCCCAATTGTCTCATAACGACAGCCTCTGGGGGTTTTCTTTGGGCTTGGGGAATAACAAAAAGTCATAGCGAGCAAGGTCTGGACTATAGGAAAGGTGATGAACTGCCTTGATGCCCATCTTAGTCAAATAGTCTATGCCAAGGATGGAGTTGTAGCCTGGTACATTGGCACACATCTTCCGTATCTTCAGTTCCTTATAAATGATTTTGTGTACAGTTCCCACACTGACATCAAACTGCACACTTACTGTCTCTATAGACACACGACGGTCCTTATCCATGAAATTTTTTCTTTTGCCAATCAACTCTGGTGTTCTGACTTCCTTACTACTCCTACACCTCATCATCTCTCCCAGAATACCTGCCTTCCTTGAATCTCTTATGCCACTCAAACACCGATGCTTGATTCATACAAGATGGTCCAAAAGCAGTCTGAAGCATTCCATACGTTTATGTAGCATTTTTCCAAGTTTAAAACAGAATTTTATTGCATATCGTTCTTCTAAAGTGTCCTCACGTCCCAATTGCATTTTGGAAATTCGCCAGCTGTGACAATCAGGCTTTAGTATGGTATATTCCAATTCCTGCTGTAGCTGTTCATTTGAACCTAAATCATGAAAATTTGTCAGTCATCTAATAAAATGTATAATGATAACATACTGAATTTTCAAGAGAGTACGACAATTTTCAATGTCTGTATAAAAAAGTCTGGAAACTTATTTAAGGCACCTCGTATTTTAACTAAAAGACTTGTTATGATTTTTCTATGAGAAAAATCGGCACATGTGCGTTAGTGCGAAGGTACATTTTTTTTGGTTTTCAGTTTGGACATTTGGAGAGTGCATAGCTGGGGAAGACAAGCGTAAATCAAGAACAGACAACTCTATTTTTCGTTATAAGTTTCTTACATTAATTTTCTCCATAAAAAAGCATGCATTTGAAAATTTCAGAATTTTGGCGTTGTTACGAAATCAATAATAAAAATCGCTAATTTTTGTTTTAAAAAAATCTGTATTTCGTGTTATTATAATTTTCTTAAATCTATTTATAATACAAAAAAAACACACGCATTCATTGTTGTGAGATTTTCGATTAATTCCTGAAATTGCATTTATCTGCCCTTGCTATGCACTCTCCAAATGTCCCAACTGAAAACCAAATAAGTTGTACCTTTGCACTAGTGCACAAGTTCCTTTAAATCCTCTTACGAAATCATATTTAAAATAAAACAAAACTACGAAAGGAAGACGAACGAGATAAATATTGAAACAAATATTAAAACAAATAATTACTTGGCGCTATATGTAGAGGTCTGTGTATACGAGGCCTAGACGGATATGTCCAGCTGGGAAGTGGTCTAGTAGGTACCACGGCACGTGTTGTTGTTGTTCTGGGTTGCGGTGTTGTCGCTCGGGGTGTCGTTGGACGCGGTCGGGTCGGACGTGGCCATGTTGTACGCGGCCTAGTTGGACGGGGTGCCGATGTTCTCGCCCTTGTGGTTGGATATACTACCGGTGTCCGTCTTGTTGTCGGTGTTGTTCTGGGAGGTCGTGTTGTAGAAGGTATTTCCGGTCTCCCTGAAAAAGAAAAAAAAAATACCATCTTAACGTGATGTAACTATTTGATTAAAAGTTTGATGTCAACCACAAAGTAAAAAAAAAAGCGGGTCGTCCTTTTTTGTGTACGCTTCACTAAACTGTCGCCAGGTGGCGCTTCTATGCACGCTAAAAGACGGAACAAGTCCATTCGTTTCATTCCATTCAAATTGTTTATTAATTTAAAAATTAAAATTATAATATTGTTAATTCAAAAAAGGTTTCGGGAAAAAAAAGTCCAATGTTGTTTTTTAATGCGAAAATAATTTTCATTTAAATTATTCAATTGTGTGAAAAAAAATCCACTTTTACAAAAAAATTCAATAAAATGTTCCGGAAAAAAAATCGAATGTTGCTTTAACTTAAAAATTGTTTTATTAAAATTATATTTTCTTACGCAGACTTTTCAATAAATGTTTTCCCAATTATATATTGATGCATTTTTATACAATAAATGCTTTGCTTTTCAAATATTTTTGTATTCGACAAAATATCTTATTCGTTATTTATTTGCCGTGTTATTTAACCATGAAGAAATTGGAGTTATCGTCCCCTAACAATGGCGCCGTCTGTGTAATGTAGAAATGCCAAAAAGCGTGTAAGTAGTTCTTATACATATTCACTGCACAAAGTTAGTTTTTTTTTTAGGTTCTCGTGCATGTATTGTCTCCCTGTTTCTACTTTCGTATTTTCTCGCTCATATGCTCCTATCCCGAATTCCTAGCAGTGGGTCGACGTCAGTGGACTCACGAAAGTAGAAATAGGCGGACAAAAAGTACATGAGAACCGTTCTTTTTTAGTTTAACCTACTTCAAATTACGAGGGGCGTGCAATAAGTAATGCCCCTGACTCAGTTCCCATAGGAGTAGAGCAAAGAAACTTGGCACAGTTATTAGTCTTTCTCTACATAGAAACCACCTAGAGTTATGCATTTCTCCCATCGTTTTATGCAGCTCTGGAGAGCGTTTTTATAGAACACCCCAGGTTGGTCCTCCAACCACGACATGACTTCAGAAATCAAGGCTGCATCATCTGGGAAAGGCTTTCCTTTCAAAAACAACTTCATGGCTGGGAAGAGGTGAAAGTCAGAGGGTGCAAGGTCAGAAGAGTAGGGAGGGTCGGGTATTTCATAACCACACGCCCGTGCTTCTGATCTGGCACATGAGAGTTGTGAACCGGAGCGTTGTCCTACAGGAGGAGGGTACCTTTGCTGATCTTGCCCCGCCTCTTGATTTTGATAGCTTCCTTTAATTTCCTCAAAAGTGAAGCATAATAAGCTCCTGTAATTATGGTACCCTTTGCCAGGAAATCTATCATCACTACTCCGTCCTGGTCCCAGAAGACTGTGAGATGACCTTGCCAGCGGAGGGCTGCACCCTTGCCTTCTTTGGAGGTGGTGAGTCCTAGTATTTCCACTGGGCTTTGGTCTCTGGACCATAGTGATGGACCCAGGTTTCATCCTGTATAATCAGTCTTTTGAAAGACTTTGACTTATCTTATTGGCACATCTCGGAATTCATCCTCGAGCACTCGACGCGTTCTCGCTTCTGGAAAGGTGTGAGCAACCTGGGAATCCATCTAGCAGACACCTTATGCATATGCAAATGGTCATCAATGATAGTTTCCACAGACCCTGTACTAATCTTGACATCTTGGGCTATTTGGCGAATAGTAATGCGCCGATCTTCCAAAATGGCAGCCTCAACTTGACGGAGAGATGCCTCATCAATGGCAGAAGGGGGGCGACCAGGTCTGTGAGCTGTTTCCACAAACCTCCGGCCATGTTTGAATTCACGATGCAAGCGTTTTACAAGGTCATATGATGGGGCATTATCACCATAAGTTTCTTTCATTTCATCAAAAGTCTCCTGTGGTGTGCGTCCTTTCAAATACAAAAACCGGATCACTGCTCGATATTCAACAGTCTCTATTTCACACCTGACTCAGTTCAAACACCTGTAAAACAGAAACCACGATTAGTTCAGAGCTGTAATTTGCCACATAACCCGTATAGATATAAATCATTGCACATGCAAAATTTCATCTAGATCAGACAACTGGGAGTGGGCCAGGGGCATTACTTATTGCACGCCCCTCGTAATATAAAATTATTGCACAATAAAAATAATAAAATTAAAACAAAAATAATTTTTCTTATTTCAAATTATTAAATCAAATAAAGATCCATTTTTTATTTGATTACTACATTTAAAAAGTAATTTTTTTTTCATAATATTTTCAAGTTAAATTAAATTTTTACGATATTTTTGTTTAATAAATTGTTAGCTAATTTGCTAGAATAACTTTTTAAATGTAGCAAGCAAAAAAATTGAATTTTTATTTAAATTCGAAATAAGAAAAATGATTTTTTTTTATCTAATCATTTTTACTGTGCAATAATCGATATCAGTTTGAAATATGTTAAACTAAAAAAAATGTTAATGACCGTTTTATAAATAAAAAAATCTACTGATGTCGGCCCACTGCTAGGAATTCGAAATAGGAGCATGTGAGCGAGAAAAAAAAAAACGAGAATAGAAACATGGAGACAAGAACTACATGGGAATCATTTTTTCATACTGTGAGTCTGATCGCGAGATTCAACAAGAAGGTATTGAGTTCTTCCCCACTGCAAGAACTGTGAGACCAGGGGGTCAGAAAGTGAGATTGAGAAGTCAGCTCCCCCCCCCTATCATATCAAAGACCAAACTGTTGATTTTTTTTATGTCGGGCTTTACAGCTTGTGTGGTAATAAAACTTCTCAGATACACTTGTGATGTTAGGCTGTGTAAGGTGTTAACCGCCTGTTACTTCTTTCATCGGATTTTTCGATTACCAATATTTATCAAAGACATTCCGGCACCGGCACAAACCTATCTAAGAACACTGCGAGGCACATAAAGTACCTTCGTGTTAATTTTCATATTGGCCCAACCGTTTTGCAGTCTAAAGGGAACGAACTCACACACACAAAGTTCTTTTTATATAATAATTAAAATAATAATAATTATTATTATTATTATTATTATTATTATTATTATTATTATTATAATTATTATTTAAAAATCACTTTGTATGGTTGAGTTCCTTCCTCATAGATTCCGATACGGCTGAGCCTATCTTTTGCAAATTTCACACAAAGATAATTTATATGTCTGGCAGTGTTCTTATATATGTATTGTACAGAAATTCGTTCGATAAGTATCGAAAATCGAAAAAAATCAGATCCTAAAAATAGGCTTTCTTTCTTATAGATAAAATTTTTTACAGGAGAATAATTTACGTTACACCGGCAAGGGAGACAATAAAATCTTGGCAAATCATTTCTTCTTTTAAAATACAGAATTATTAATATCTGGAGATACAGCTCAGTGGTAGAACATTCGACTGCAGGTCGAATGATTATCTGTTCAAGCCCGGATGTAGCTTACCATTTTATTTTGAGGTTTTCTTATTAATGAGTTCAATTTACGCTAAAAGGAGATACCATTTAAAATCGCCGCAAATTATTTCTTCGTTTGCATTTTTTTAAACTAAACATTTATGAGAAGTGATTTTTTTCCAGGGCATTCATCGTCAAGCCCAAATATCAGCTGACGTAATATTGTAAACAAACACGGACAGAATTTGATTAACATTATTATTTTTTTATTTATTTATTTTTTTTATTTATTTATTTATTTTTTTTTTTTTTTTTTGCGAATTAGTCCACCGGGCAAATAATTCCTCGTAATACATAATATTCAAGAGAGTATTGATTCTATAATACATACGTTATCCTGCATTAATTAAAATATCATGTTTACGCGTATTGTACGACCGGCCAACGCTGGGCGTCCTGCTGCTGCTGCTGCTGCTGCTGCTATTATTATTATTATTATTATTATTATTAATTTTTTTTGTGGTAGTCGCAGTAGTAGTGATTAAATGTCTATATACGAAACCACCGTTAGTTTAGAATGTTACTAAACAGCAAATGTCTTTATTATATTTCGTTTTCTTGTAACTAGAGTAAACAATCCCATTGGCATGGTTCTCTTTTGCCACGTGATGGTGGTTTGGTGGTTAACGACATAGATTAACGACCTGGGTGTTCCACAATCGAATCTAGTCCGTTCCACAAAAATCACTTTCACTTAAGATATTGGTACGATGTCTTTCTAGAAAGGATTCTGACTAAGAAAATATCGGGGAAACCAATATAAACAAAAGAATCAGTGGATCCATATGATATGATGACGAATACAAAATAAAAATATGGCCATTCAGACGATTTAGATTATTTGAAAATGTTACGCATTCCGTGCGTACAAGAGACACATAACGCGTCATACGTCACTTGCAGACAGATTAAGATAATAATAATAATAATAATAATAATAATAATAATTATAATAATAATAAATCCGATCATCGCTTTTTTGTTTATGCTGGACTTCTCTCTGGTAAAGTCGCTTAATTAGTTGGATATTATTACAGATATGTCATTTAGCGCAGATGTAAATGCATTCGAAGTGGGGGAAAAAATAGCTATAAATATAGAGAAAGCGAATGATCACTAGAGAAACTAGATAACATTCGAGATCTCGTGAGAAACACGGAGAACGTTTTAGATCACGTGGTGATGTCACGGCTGTACCAAAGAGAAAGTAAATGTTGTAAATGTTGTTGCTACAAAAAACGAGCGAGTCGGAGTTATTTCCTATCCTTTGTCACAGTCTCCTTTAGGACTGAAACTGCACGCAACATTTGTTGGTCAGTGAACAACGTTACAAACGTTGTCGGACTTAGATATGTGTCTGTTAAGCACTACAAACGTTCACCCTCCCAGGTGTTACCTTATCTCCGGCAAAGGTTTAGATTATTACTAATCACTTGACATTCTTTTTCTTGGGAAAATTACTTTTGGCGAACACGTTGCAGTGAGCTGCTAACCGAGAAGGAGTAAGAGACCAATGGGATGCGTTTCGTAGTCGAAAGCATGCTTATTGAATATGCTTGCTTTTAAACGGAATTCAATGATGTAATAAATCATTTTCGTGGGAAAACGGCTTATCAAGATACAATAGAAGACCTTAATGGTTGCGGTATTGTGGGTGTGTTGTAGAACATAAAAATGACATTTCACTTGAGTTCAAGTAGGCACATAAAAAAAACCTGAAGAGGGATTTGTCATTCCCAACCTGCAAAGAACCTAATATGCACACACACATATATATATATATATATATATATATATATATATATATATATATATATACATATATATATATATATGTATGTGTGTGTGTGTGTCCATATTAAGTTCTATATATATATATTAAATATAATATAACACACATATATATATATTAAATATGTATATACGCATATATATAAGAACCTAATATGCACACATATACATATACATTAAATATGTATATACGTATATATATATAAACATTGATATATATATACATATATTATTAAATATATACATATATTATTAAATATACATACATATATTATTAAATACATGCATATATTATTAAATATACATACATATATTATCAAATATACATACATATATTATTAAATATGTATGTATATATATATACATACATATATTATTAAATATATATATATACATATATATATAAAGACATACATATATTATTAAATATATATATATATATGCATACATATATTATTAAATATATATATATGCATACATATATTATGAAATATATATATATATGCATACATATATTATTACATATATATATGCATACATATATTATTAAATATATATATGCATACATATATTATTACATATATATATGCATACATATATTATTAAATATATATATATGCATACATATATTATTAAATATATATATATATGTGCATACATATATTATTAAATATATATATATGTGCATACATATATTATTAAATATATATATATATGTGCATACATATATTATTAAATATATATATATATATCCATACGTATATCATTAAATATATATACATACATATATTATTAAATATATATATATACAGACATATATTATTAAATATATACACATACATATATTATTAAATATATATGCATACATATATTATCAAATATATATAAATACGTATATTATTAAATATATATAAATACATATATTATTAAATATATATACGTACATATGTTATTAAATATATATACGTACATATGTTATTAAATCTATATACGTACATATGTTATTAAATATATATAAGTATATATTATAAAATATATATAAATACATATATTATTAAATATATATAAATACATATATTATTAAATATATGTATACATATATTATTAAATATATATACATATATTATAAAATTTATATATACAAACATATAGTATTAAATATATACGCATACATATATTATTAAATATATATATCATCATATATTGTTAAATATATATACATACATATGTTATTAGATATATATACACACATATCATTAAATATATATACATACATATATTATTAAAGATATATACATACATATATTATTAAATATATATAGATATATTATATATATACATATATTATTAAATATATATACATATATTATTAAATATATATACATATATTATTAAATATATATATACATATATTATTAAATATATATATACATATATTATTAAATATATATATATATTATTAAATATATACATATATTATTAAATATATATATATATATATTATTAAATATATATATATATATTACAAAATATATATATATATATTACAAAATATATATATACATATATTATTAAATATATATATATATTATTAAATATATATATATATATTATTAAATATATATATATATATATTATTTAATATATATATACATATATTATTAAATATATATACATATATTATTAAATATATATACATATATTATTATATATATACATATATTATTAAACATATATACATATATTATTAAATATATACACATGTATT
>NC_136516.1:40240514-40270514 GCF_053919585.1 Euprymna scolopes | reverse complement strand
ACACATATACATTCATATATATATATACACACATATACATTCATATATATATATACACACATATACATTCATATTTATACACATATACATTCATATATATACACATATACATTCATATTTATATACAATCATATACATTCATATATATATACACATATACACACATATATACACATATATTTATGCACATATACATATATATACACACATTGCATATATATATAAATATATACATATATATACATGCACATATATACACACACATTGCATACATATATACATATATGTATAGATATATATACACACATATACATTTATATACATATTTATATATATATACTTATATATACATACGTATATATATATATACATATCTATACATTCAGTTATGCATATGCATATATGCATATATACATATGTATATACCCACATATACAGGCATACATATATGCATATATACATGCGTATATACACACACATATATATATATATATATATATATATATATATATATATATATATATATATATATACAAACATACACACACACATTATATATATATATTCGATAGAGATACCTGTATCATCCTCAGGGATGTTGTAGAAATTATGTTTGTTTGTTTTTTTTTCTAATTATACATATACATATTTTTATCATGTACACGTTGTTGATTATCATGAAGTAGGTGGGCGCACTTTTTTATCTTATATATAGAGTATATTAATTTATTCTATACACACATATATACATATTTAAAATTTTAAATCTGCTATCCCAAGCATTTTAAAATAGTTCGACTATATTCTTAATTGATATTATTAATCTGCGTTTTTTTTTGTTTTTGTTCTAATATACAATGCTTCGAGTATATTTAGTCTATTAACATTTTTCTCGCCTTGCAAACCTTAGTGTTTTCTATTATTATTTTTCGGAATTCCGAATAATGGCAGCCATGTTTTCCTTGCGATATCGAACTAGAGTCAGAGGTGGAGAGTTAATCTTCGCGACAATGTGTTTGTAGTATAGCCTTTGTAGTTAGTATTATCAGAGATACATTATATAGTGAGTATTACTAGAGATACATTATATAGTGAGTATTACTAGAGATACATTATATAGTGAGTATTATTAGAGATACATTATATAGTGAGTATTATTAGAGATACATTATATAGTGAGTATTATTAGAGATACATTATATAGTGAGTATTATTAGAGATACATTATATAGTGAGTATTATTAGAGATACATTATATAGTGAGTATTATTAGAGATACATTATATAGTGAGTAGTATTAGAGATACATTATATAGTGAGTATTATTAGAGATACATTATATAGTGAGCATTATTAGAGATACATTATATAGTGAGTATTATTAGAGATACATTATATAGTGAGTATTATTAGAGATACATTATATAGTGAGTATTATTAGAGATACATTATATAGTGAGTAGTATTAGAGATACATTATATAGTGAGTATTATTAGAGATACATTATATAGTGAGTATTATTAGAGATACATTATATAGTGAGTATTATTAGAGATACATTATATAGTGAGCATTATTAGAGATACATTATATAGTGAGTATTATTAGAGATACATTATATAGTGAGTATTATTAGTGATACATTATATAGTATTATTAGAGATACATTATATAGTGAGTATTATTAGAGATACATTATATAGTGAGTATTATTAGAGATACATTATATAGTGAGTATTATTAAATATACATTATATAGTGAGTATTATTAGAGATACATTATATAGTGAGTAGTATTAGAGATACATTATATAGTGAGTATTATTAGAGATACATTATATAGTGAGTATTATTAGAGATACATTATATAGTGAGTATTATTAGAGATACATTATATAGTGAGTATTATTAGAGATACATTATATAGTGAGTATTATTAGAGATACATTATATAGTGAGTAGTATTAGAGATACATTATATAATGAGTATTATTAGAGATACATTCTCTTAACGGGCAGTTGAATTGGTAAACTGTTTTTTTTCTAACAAATTATTTGTCTGCGAAATGTTGTTTTTGATTACCAGGTTAGTTGTCTGCAATTTTTTATAATAAATTTTAGTTTGTTTTTTGTTTTTGTTTTTTTTTTTTTTGTAATCATTGGGAGTCACGTATTAACGGATTATAATTTTTAGAATATTTTCATTAGTTTTGGAGTTCTTGTGTAGCTGATTACGGTAATATATTTTAATAGCTTGAGAGTTTTCTTATTATTAGTTTTATTCAAGTTGCTGATCTCTAGTTTTATTTGTTCATCTACAAGAGAGTTTGGGTCATAGTGCTTTGCATTTTTTAAACTTTGCAATGTGACTATTTCTCTTTTTTATGGAAATCGTTCCAGACAAGGCAAGAAACCACTGGATGTAAGAAACTAAAATACTAGTTCAAAGTCAGAAACTTTTCAACGATAAGTAATACATGGATAGTTTCAGATTCAGAAAGCAGTAATTCTTCTCCCTTTGTCAGAAACATTGCTCATGGAATGTGATGACTAAAGGACAAAATAAGCAAAACTTGTCTCTTAGTATAGGGCTTTCTTTGCAATTTTATCCCTGGATATATTTATTAGACATAACTGAAAAAAAAAATACGAAAACTGATAGCATACCACTACTTAGTTTTAAATAAGCGAAACTTGTCTCTTAGTATAGGGCTTTCTTTGCAATTTTATCCCTGGATATATTTATTAGACATAATTGAAAAAAAGGAAAAGTGATAACCTACCTCTACATGGTTTGATGTGGAAATGATGAGCGATTTCCTCCAGTGCTGAATAACTAGCGACTTGGTAGACACCTTTCACGGAGTCACTGGCAATCGCCTTCAGTTCGTCCATCTCGTACCGGTCACCAACTCCAATTGCATACACATTGACCCCCATATTGTGCAGCCGTCTCGCCTCGTCCCTGGTCGCCGTTGTGTCACGTGACAAGCCATCTGTTATGACAATAGCTATCACGGGCCCAGGACTCGTGCTCGTATCTGCAGCTACTTGTTGCCGAAGCATATTCAACGCAGCCGCCGTGTTAGTGATGCCCGTCCGATAGGGGATCTTTGTGATGGCAGTTTTCAGTTTCGCAAAATCACTGTAGCCATTCAGGGGGATGTCCAAGTGAGCCCGATCGCTGAACGTGATCACACCGACACGAACGCGGCTATGTCCGATGCCGATATCAAATGTGTCAACTAGGTTTTCGACAAAGGCCAATAGACGCTTATAGTCTTCCACCCAGATGCTGCTGGAGGAGTCCAGGAGAAAGATGATGTCGGCTGCTTGATCCATACAATCATCTGTAAGTATAAAAAATGTGCATATATATTATCGATGGGAGGTTGCAATATTTTTCGCAATATGATTACCGATTCTGTTGTAAATTTTCGATTCTGTTCAAATTAATCGTCCCATCACTAACAGATATAGGAAGGTGCAGTTTGCTTAGAGCAGTGTAAGAAGTTCAATTTTGAACATAGGTTAGGAATATTATTAAAAAAAATTCTTCTAAAGGATAAACGTTTGTGTGCTTAGGTTTCTAGCTAAAAGTCAAAAACTAAAAAACAAATACCTACAAAAAAAAGTGAAGCATGCATTTTATCATTGTCGCAACATAAATTTTCCGTTTAGGATTTCAAATGCTGATTTCATACTTCATGCGAATTAAATGTACCTTAGTACATTTCATATAACAGCCTACAGAAATGGTATAACAATTGTATTCGACATTAAAGTTAAAAATGAACGTGATAAAATACACGGAAAATTACTTACGGTAGGCCGGTCTGTATCCGAACGCAGCAGTCTAATTTGAATAAAGAAAAAGATATCGTTAGTTATGCAATCAAAAATACACAACGGCGATGCATTATATATTCTTAAAAATCACACCATACGCAGAATAAAAATTAATCTTCATAGCCGAAAATTAAAAAAAAAAAAAACATCAACGCATGAAACAAAACTGATTCTGCGACGAATCGTCCACATCTCAGGGTTGAATAAAATTAGGCACCTATAAATGAATCGTCAGTTATACGCCACAGACATTATAGAATTTATACAACGAGCTAAGAAAAATATATTATAATAACCATATAATACTTATAAACACATGAGCAAAAGCGCTACACCCAAGAAAGCCTATTACTAACACAGGTAAAGCAAATCACGGCAAAATTCAGCGAAGTAGGTACTTTCAATAGTCGGATTTCGTTAGTTAATAGATTTTCTTGAGCAAACCGCGGCGAAATTAGACTATTGACTAGACTTTTGGGTGTGGCACAGTCCTAACCTCGCATGCAAGATGTTGGGTTTCGAATCCAGAGTTCGGACATGTCTAACTGAGGGCGAAACTCGAGTCTTGGACGTCCGGTTTGTGAGCTGCGACGTTGTTTGACTTTGGAAATAATCTCTCTCATTCTAATATATATATATATATATATATATATATATATACACACATATATATATACACACACATGTATATATATACACATGTATATATACACATATATACACACATGTATATATACACACATGTATATATATACACACATGTATATATATATACACATGTATATATATACACATGTATATATATATACACATGTATATATATATACACATGTATATATATACACATGTATATATAGAGAAAATAAAAAAGAAACAAACCGTATTATGTGTTCACCAACGTTTCGTCTTTATTTCGAGACTTCCTCTGGGTGAATATACACATGTATATATATATATAGATGTCCAGTATACCTCAAGTTACCTTAGATTGGACCTGAAGGCCAACGTATTGGACAAAAGATTTCCTCTCTTGTCACTTCGAATTTTGGTGCTTTAACCCTTCGAATTGCTTTCTGTGCAAAACGTGTTTTTCCCTCCTTTCGTAAGGACGGCTTGCCTATCTTGCAGTCTAGCAATATTGTTTATAAATTTCAATGTCGGTGTGGTGCCGTCTATATAGGCAAGACGACCCAGCGTCTAAAGGTTAGAATCGCCCAGCACTTGCCACGGTATACCCGAGATAATCAGCCTATTGCCAGAAGTTCTCAATTAGTTGAATCGGCTATGGGACAACACTTAGTAGATGAAAAAGACTGTGCTTCTACATTCTCTTCGGATTGCCTTTGTTTTACACAGAGGACGAACTAAGTTCCACCTGTTTGTCATCGAGGCGCTTGCAATTAGTTTCAGCCTCCCTGCTTTGTGTAAGCAGAAAAACCTTCGCTGACAGTTGGAACTATTTCGCGGGACACATTCCATCTAAACTTCTTCCGTTTTTGTTTTTGTTTTTTTTTGTTTGTTTTTTTTTCATTACAACAATACTACAAAGAAAAAAAAAATTATATTCCTCTTTACAGACGTAAAATCCTTGACAAAGTCCGTCTGTACAAAAAGCGCTTTGGGTTTCGTTTCGTTTTGCATTTTCGTGATTTTTTTTTTTTCTTAATCGACTTTTTTATTCTCTTACATTCCAAACTCTGTTCACTTTTTTTTCCTCTGGTTCTATTACACTTCGTGATTTTTTTAATCGACTGATGTATTTATTTATTTTATTTATTTATTTATTTAAACATTCGAGATTATGGTTCATCTATTTCTCATTATTTTAAAATTTTTCTATTCGAATAAAGATATATATAAATGCATATATATATATATATATATATATATATATATATATATATAAATGTATGTATATATAGATAAATGTTTATATATATTAATGTATATATATAAATGTATAAATGTATGTATATATAGATAAATGTTTATATATATAAATGTATATATATATAAAGGTATAAATGTATATATATATAAATATATATATATAAATGTATATAAATAAATGTATATATATGTATATATAAATGTATATATATAAATGTATATATATATGTATATATAAATGTATATATAAATGTATGTATATATAAATGTATATATAAATAAATGTATATAAATAAATGTATATATAAATGTATATATATATTTATAAATGTATATATATATAAATGTATATATATTTAGAAATGTATATATATTTATGATTACTTCATTTACTCACATAAATTAATATACGAAAGTATAAATTTATGCGTATACTTTAAGTATTTACTTCAACAGTGCTCAATACGTAGGTAGAGCTAGGTAGTAAGTTATAAAATATATATGGCAATTAAGCTATTCAAATATTGTTTTAATGCCACACGTTTATTCACAAATAATTTTTATACCCTACGTAATCGTACCCTATTTTTACTTCCAAGAGATTTAGGGGTGAGCATCACTCATTCTCCAGCATTACTCACTGACATTTTATCTTCACATTAAAATATTTACTTTTTAGCGAAGGACATAACCTACCATTAGTCTTTATTATGAATTAAGCGAAGATTGAACTCTGGTCTTGCCGATTCATTAGCAATTACTCTGTCATGTCAAATCGGCCGTTATAAAATGGAAATAGGCGCTTCTACAAAATCGGGACAAATTTTCGGAATTCATAAAACTTAATTTCACATGAAAACAATGGTATCTACGTATTCCTCGTATTTTTAAGATGATTATATCCAACAATTACGAAAATCGATAAGGTAAAAAATTACTTACTAAAGAAAAGAAATATAGAATTTGATGAAAACGATCGTAAGACACATGAGAGTTCAAAGGGAGGTAATTTTCCGTTTTCATTAAAACAGGATTGCGGAAAATTTTCACCAGCTAACACGATTAAAGTTGTTTTTTTTTTTTCATAATCAGTAATATTCAGGTAATTTCGATTACATAATTTGAAAGCTACCATTGTAACTCATGAGAATTGACAAAAAATCAGTTGAAACCAGTTTTCTATCTGAAAACACCATTTATCGACTACGAAATCTCGTCCCAATTCTGTAGAAACGCCTGGAAATATTTTAAGCACTATACAACAGATGAAGGGTACAGCTGTGGAATTTCCACTGACCCCGCAAGTAGGTATTATTTTAGTATTAGATGACTCCAAAATAATTTTTCCTGAAAAGACTTTCCGTTCATTTTTTTTATAATTATTTATTTTAAATTGTGGTTCTTAGATTTGTACAATTTCCCCGGGCAACGCTGAGAAACAAGCCCTGCTTATCTAATGGGTAGTTTTCTGTATGTTTGTAATATTTGTATTTTTGTATCTCCAGCTACAAATAAAAATAACTGCACAAACCCATCACAATGTAAGTATTGTCTTGATCGGCGTTTTAGAAAAAATATTACTTTTCTGGGAGCCAAGTGGCCCGCGTTTTCTCAAGGAGGGGCTTTTTTTTTAATAGTATTATGTATTAATTTGGAATGAAAGTGCCAAGTCGACAAAGAATCTATTATATAAGTAGGAGTTGTCTGTATGTATGTGCGTGTGTATGTCCAGCTAGAGAGGAATGGGCTTGGAGAAGGACAACGAGAAGTTTGGGGAGGAGAGAATCAGAGAGAGAGAAAGAGATAGAAGTTTTAATAGAAATGTTAATTTTTTTTTACCCCGGGCAACGCTGGGTGGCCCTGTTTGTTATTTATAAATTCAAGAGTTAAAAATTGAACTGTATTTATTGGATTTTGCTTACAACATTTCGTTAGATGTTTTATAGATTTTATTGCAAAATCGATTTTTTTAATGCTCTTTATTCCTTGGATTATTTCCACTAAATATAAATATTTTCTCATATAGAAATTCATTAATAGAAAATGTAAAAAGGAGAATGTCAACGAGCAAGAAATAATCGCGAGTAAAACGATTACCGGGCAGCGCCGGGTAGAGACAGCGTGCATAGCATTAAATTAAACAAGAAAAAATGACAGTAAAAAATATTGTAGTTTTGATTAATGGTGTTTAATTGTTAATTAATGGAATGTCACTTTTCTAGTCGGGCGCATTTTGATAATGTCGACACCTGCGATTTGAAGTGTCAGACGAGGAAGTCAAAGATTAAACGATTTTTGTGTAGGGAAAATGTGAGAATCAGTTGAGATAAAATTTGATGCGTGACTAAAATTTCCAGTTGGGGATCCAAATATTCACATTCTCAACGCAGGATACGTAATTGCTTAGATGGATAGCATTGCATCAGCTGATACGAGTTCGAATCTTATTCGATTTAGTTGGATCAAGTATGCAACAAAAACCTTCGGAAAAAAAATAGGAAACTTAACCCTCAAGTTTACGTACAAAATAGTAAGTCATATTCAATTAGTCGTATACGAGGGTGGTACCTAAAGTAAAGCCTCCTATTTTCTGGTTAAAAAAAGTTAAAAAGCTACGAAGACGGGAGAGCTACCATAAAAACGAGTAACATTTTGTGCTTCGGAATTGATTTTTCTAAATAGTCGCAAAGATACTTAATACACTTTCGCCACGAATTCTTTGACGCATCTCTGTTTCTGACATACGTCCATAACAGAGGTTGTTTTCTTAGAGTCTCACACTGTCAATATTTGCAACAGAGAAATGAAATTTTCAGGTAACGAATGCATGAGTTCAGTCATCATAACAATGCAATCGCCAAGGATGCGATGCAAAACATTAAATGTAAATATAGTTTTAGATATGTCCGGATGAGATATGTAATTACCGTAATTATCAATCGCTTTTTGTGACTCTTATCATACCACACTGCTCAATGGTTTAGAATAATAACAAAACCAATAAACCACTCATTGTCTTCAACCGTTTCTCTTCGTCCTTACTTTTGAGGGGCGTGAATGAATTTGTAAACAAGTTGGCGTTTCCTTGGTCAGGTAAGATCGCACGTGGAGTTGATGTAACACTACCAGGAGTGAGCTAACAAAGCAAGAAACAGGCAGATAGGCAGGATCTGCGACTTTATAGTTCCTAAGATATAAAATAAGTGTCTTGCACAATTTTAAATGGTGGGCCTTAATAGCATTTAAGCTGACATATCAAACTTTCCGTTGTGACTAGCTAAACATCATGTGCTATTGTTATACCATGTTATTAGCACTACAATACCATTACTTGGCCTTTTGTTCATCGTTGATTTTGACTGTATTTTTTAACATGAATAAAAGATTTAATATCTCAGTGTAGTATCTGTTCCGGCAGATACTGCAAGCAAAGACCATATGTGGGGGCAACTCCACATATAAGACCTTGGTCAATGTAGGGGCAACCCTTCATACCAATTGTCACTATCCAGCTCCCCAACTCCCCAGGGAGTTGGTCCCCATTTCCCCTTCACTCCTCACTTTAAAAATTAGCCTTGTGCCTAATTTGCTCAGTGGGGGAGCAAATAAATACCTCAAAGTGTAGTGTCTGTTCTTCAGATGCTGCACTTCAATTTTTTTTTATTTTTGTACCTTTTCTCCATGTTAAAAAATGACCCTGGTGTCTAACTTTGTCCCGTGGGGAGGCATTGTAAATAGGTACAATAACATTACGGTTTATCGAATAAATAGTATTTAGTTTCGCATGGACAAATGGTAATATGGAAATATTAAAATCAGCAAGGAGGAATCACTCACGGTGTTAAGAAATGCTCTTCTTATTGCTAAAATGTTATACTTGTTTCTGCGCGTACAACAAACAGATATATATATATATATATATATATATATATATATATATATATATATATATATATATATATATATATACACTCCCATCAATTTCCATATATGAGGTCCGCCGCAACAACTAAGTTGTTCGGAAATTCACGCATGATATGTTTGTAGTGCTGAAGGCTTTGTGTACACCTAACCACAATTTTTGATATAACTGCTAATCTCAGTCGGTGCAATGGCTAGAAAAAGACAGAGCACATAATAGAAGCCGAGTTTTACATCAGAGTTGTCTTTCTCCTAAATGCATGTCTTAACGAAAGCTGAGTGTGCGTCTCGTCAAGTGGATTAAATGTGCCCCCAAATACCTATATATATATATATATATATATATATATATATATATATATATATATATATATATATATATATGGTGCTACCAGATCAGGCTGTCTGAAGATATTGGCTTCCTGAGACGAAATGCACCTTACATTGATGCTTTTTTTGTTTTTCTACTTCATTTTGCAAAACTTCTTTTCCTCCTTTTCCCCCTTTTCCTTCTTACCATTTCCTCTTTCTCTTTCTATCTCCCCCACCTTCTGACTGGTTTTTTAACTTAAAATGTACCAATCAAATAGTGTAACCCTTTTCCCTCTCCCATTGAAAAACTTATTCATGCAGGGAACAAAAACGATAAAATTCACTATAAAACAACCAAACCAACCACTACAAACTAGTGACTGAAGATACAAAAAGCTTGATTGGTTGGTTGGTTGTTTCTGTTTTACGGCATATCAACCCTTTTCGGGTTATTTAATGCCGAATCCAAAGATTTTGAAGAAAAATGTTTTAATAGAATATATTTGTTGTTTTCAAATCAGTTTCTATTTAACCCATAGTCGGGACCCTAACAGGTACTACCAATCCGGGTCAGAGTGGACCTGGGAGCAATGGCAATTAAAGGGTGGCTCCACACTCCTCAAAGCCCGCAAGCTGGGGCCTCACAATCGGATGTAGTTTAAGGTCATATCCAGGACCACAAAAAGCTTGAAGATAAAAACCTACAAAATAACTGGATGCAACATAAATACTATTTCCGAAATAACTGGATTCGGCATTAAATAACATGAAAAGGATTGATATACCATAAAATAAAACAACCAAACCAAACTATATATATGTGTGTGTGTGTGTGTGTGTATTATATATATATACACATGCATACATTTGAAAGTACTCGGTTTGGATATACCAATCGTAATGGATTAAAAATCTTTCTCATAAATAAAGCTTTTATAATGAAAAAGATTTTTATATAAATTTTGTAAATTACGAAAAAAAAAGTCCAAGCTCAATGAATGCCTTTTTATTTATATTGTAATATAATAATTCTCTAAGTTCCAACTATCAAGTTTCCCCAGTTATAATCTTCGAAACTGAGAAGGAATGGCAGAGTGTGTCGATTACATGAACCATGTAAGTTGTCCAAAATGGTGTCTTTATAAGATTTAAGGTAAACGTCCGAGGAGAACGTTACTAAATATGCAGCAATAACATAATTTTGCAGACTTGTTAATCGCAATACGAAACAATATTGTAATGAAAAAAGCAATAAATGATCAACTGAGAAAACTTAATATTTGGAACTTGGAGAATTATTATGCTGCACTAATATATATATATATATATATATATATATATATGTATAAAATATAAAGCTGAATGTCTGTGTGTGTGTGTGTGTGTGTGTGTGTGTGTGTGTGTGCGCGCGCGCGCCTGGTCACGACTAGGCAACCTCCGTGGCCTTCGGGCCAAGATCAAAGTGTAGTATATGTTCCGGCAGATGCTGCACTTAAGATAATTTGTACCGGTCAATGGAGGGGAAACCCTCTATACTGGGACAATTATTATTTTTGGTAACCAGAGTGCCCCCCTTTTTGCCTACTTTTAGGGGAGCTGGTTTTTACCTCACATTAAAAACGGCCTTGTGCCTAATTTGCTCAGTGGGGGAGCAAATAAACACCATCTGTTCCGGCAGATGCTGCAAGCTATGACTAGCTATGACTAGCAAAGACCAGATGTGGGGGCAACCCCACATGCCTGACCTTTAACCAGCTCCCATTCCCACCTCTCGGGAGCTGGTCCCCTTTTTCCCTTCCCCCTCCCTTCACTCCTCACATTAAAAATTGGCCTTGTGCCTAATTTGCTCGGTGGGGGAGCAAATAAATACCATCTGTTCCGGCAGATGCTGCAAGCTATGACTAGCTATGACTAGCTATGACTAGCAAAGACCAGATGTGGGGGTAACCCCACATGCCTGACCATTAACCAGCTCCCATTTCCCACCTCTCGGGAGCTGGTCCCCTTTTTCCCTTCCCCCTCCCTTCACTCCTCACATTAAAAATCGGCCTTGTGCCTAATTTTCTCGGTGGGGGAGCAAATAAATACCATCTGTTCCAGCAGATACTGCAAGCAAAGACCATATGTGGGAGCAATCCCACATATAAGACCTTGGTCAATGTAGGGGCAACCCTTCATACCAATTGTCACTATCCAGCTCCCCTACTCCCCGGGCAGTGGTCCCCATTTCCCTTTTACACCTCACATTAAAAATCGGCCTTGTGCCTAATTTACTCGGTGGGGGGGTGCAAATAAATACCATGTGTGTGTGTGTGTGTGTGTGTGTGTGTGTGTGTGTGTGTGTGTGTGTGTGTGTGGTCACGAATAGGATCCTATATATATATAATGATAGAAGATGTATCGAGACACAGGAATGGGATGTTTGATCTGGCGGAACGGTGGTTCATTAAAATTGTGAGGTCTGCGTTCGCGCCTGGTCCACAAAGTATGGAAATAAAATATTTACATAGATTTACATAATAATACTTTGATAAGTATGTTTTAACTTAAATAGGGATAGTATAATAAAATTGTGGTGTGTGCGTTCGCGCCTAGCCTCCATAGAATGGAAATAGGCACAAACTTTAATAAAGACTTTTCATATCTATCTGCGTAAGTATACTTTGATAATTATGTTTTAGCTTGAAGAAATATGGTATAATAAATTATGGGGTGTTCATTCGCGCCTGACCTCCATAGAATGGAAATATGTCATAAAGTTTAACAAGTTTTTTTTTTTTTTAATATAGATCCACAGAATATTGTGATAAGTGTTTCAGTGTGAACAGGTATGGTATAATGAATTATGTGGTTTATCTATTTTATTTTTGCTTTAATCATATTTTGCTTTGGTTTTGATACCCTCAAATTCGAAGCTTCTCTTTACAACCCTTTCTTTTCATAGCCTATCGTACTTTCATAAACCAGTCTATTTTCTGTAGGCTGTTTTTTTAAGCAGTCAACGACGGGTACATTTGCTAGTATATATATATATATATATATATATATATATATATAAGTTTTAAAAATATATATGGCAATTAAACTACACAGAATTTTCTGCGTATCATCATTGTGAGGATTCGTCAATTCTGTGTAGCTTTTACGCAACAAGAACGGCCTGTTTCTCGACCGGCTTGTGATTTGCGATGAAAAGTGGGTTCTTTACAATTACCGGCGATGCTCAACTCAGTGGTTAGACGCCAACGAAGCTCCACGACACTTCCCGAAGTCACTAAAAGAAAGTCATGTTGACTGTTTTGTGGTCTGCGACCGGTCTCATCCATTACAGTTTTTTTTAATGCAGACGAAACCATTACGGTGGAGAAATACTACAAATGGATGAAATGTATCAGAAACTTCGACTACAATGCCGAGCATTAATAGAAAAGGCCTAATTCTCCTCTGTGACAATGTCTGACCTCACATTACACAACCGACCATGCAGAAGTTAAACGAATTCGAATACGAAACCCTGCCTAATCCGTCATACTCTCCAGACCTATCACCTACCGACTACCACTTTTTCAAGAATCTCGACAACTCTCTACGTGATAAATGTTTAAAAAATCTAACCGACATTTAAAATGCCTTCAGCGACTTCACCGATTTTTACATTACTGGCATAAATACAATTGCTTGCATTGGCAAAAGTGTATTTATTCTGATGGTGCTTTTTCGATCAATAAATTTTTGTTTGAGCAGAGATATGTTCATCTAAATTTAAAAGTTAAAAACCGCAAGAACTTTCTTGTCAACCTGATATATATATATATATATATATATATATATATATATATATATATAAAACATGTTTCAACGTGTTTTATTAACTGTTTGCTCGCTCTTATATATATATATATATATATATATATATATATGTGTGTGTGTGTGTGTGTGTGTGTGTGTGTGTGTGTGTGTGTGTGTTTATGTAATTATAGTTCACCTTTTATTTACACCAATCCTTTAATTTATGAAGCTCGATTTAACTATAGAGCATATACAAATAAATTAAAAAGTCTATATTTCAAATTTCAACATGTTGATCATCTTACCGTTTATTTCTTTAACGTACTTGAAGAAATAATAAATATAATACAGATATGGATATATATATATATATATATATATATATATATATATATATATATATATTATTTGTAGTCAAACCCTCAGGGAAAAAATAAGAACTAAGAAGGAGAAAGGACGTTAGAGAAGACGATCACATTAGAGACGTGGATGACGTCACAGCGTAATGAGAAGTAACGCGTGGCGGTAGATTGAGGAAATAAATGTTTTTACAAAAAGGGTATCAAATTATTACTTGTCTTCCGTTCCTTGCGATGGAGACTGCATACAACTTGTAGGTCCTCTGTTAAACGTGTGGTATTTTGCACTTCCTCCCAACCATCGAAACAGTATAACAAGTAAGATATTTTCTCTTTACAATTACATTTATTTTTGTATGTAACTTATTACAATTGATATACAAAAACCTGAGTAATTCCTATTTCAATCATTGAATACTTTAAAGCAGGTGTCTCCAAAGTTTTCGAACGGGGGGAGGGGACATATTGTTGAAGTTGTAGAAATACGCGGGCCAAAATAAAAAAAAGTACCTGGACGTGTTCTATACTGTTTTGCTAATTCGCTTTACTCTTAAGTGAAACTGCTTTTACAAAACTTCATTTTTTAAAATCATTTTCTGAAAAATATATATATATATATATATATATATATATATATAAGTAGGTTGTAGTTTGCTTGAAGCATTGTTGAAGAAAATTATAAGGTAAAATTAAAAGCCAAGAACAATGCGAGATTTTTTTTTTATATAAAGTAAAATTAAATGCAAACAAAAGAAATAAAGTTCTTTTTTTTGTTGTTTGTTTTTTCTTTTTCACACAAATTTTAACTCTAAACAACAGTAATTTTTTTTTTCTGTTGTATTCAATGGTGATATAAATCTCAATATATTTCAGACTTATTAGTCCATTTTCAAGAGAAGACAGCGGAAGAGTGTTCAAAATATATCACTCTTCCGCTGTCTTCTCTTGAAAATGGACTAATAAGTCTGAAATATATTGAGATTTATATCACCATTGAATACAACAGAAAAAAAAAATTACTGTTGTTTAGAGTTAAAATTTGTGTGAAAAAGAAAAAACAAACAACAAAAAAAGAACTTTATTTCTTTTGTTTGCATTTAATTTTACTCTATATAAAAAAAAATCTCGCATTGTTCTTGGCTTTTACTTTTACCTTATATATATATATATATATATATATATATATATATATATATATATATATATATATATATATATATATATATTCGCATATTACCATTAAAAATAGTTTCATGAATATGTTTACGTTTTCTATTAATACTACGTGGGCCGGATTAAAGATTTGGCCGAGCCGGATCTGTCCCATGGGATATAGTGTGGATAGCCTTGCTTTAGATTGTTATCGGTGACATCATTATTCAAAAAAATATCTTTTTTCAACTCCACCATGTTTCAGTGAAAAAAAAAACGCACAACATTTACGTTAGGGATTATAACATTTACGTTAGGGAGTATAACATTTAAGGATTATAACAAGTTTTGCTGTCAAAGTGAAACGCCTAAAACTAGCTCGGAAATATGTAGTTGCCATCTTTATGAACTCGAAAAACTATAACTGAAGTTCAACCATCACTTTTTATAATTACGAAATATTGATTGTCTGTATTTTTTAAATGAGGTGTTTTCATCTATTGAGATTGTCGAACTGACTTCCTCATCTTGGTTGTTATAGTCACAACGTTTCGGCCGTTTTGCCCTCCGGCCTTCATCAGGTATTTTGTATCGAACTGTATTGTGACTATAACAACCAAGATGAGGAAGTCAGTCCGACAATCTCAATAAATTACGAAATATGTACTTCAGTCATCGTTTTTCTTAACTTAATCTCTTCCTGGATAAAGATAGCGACTATACTTTTCAGTCATGGTTTACATTTCGGCATTTTACGTTTATACTGAAAGTTGCTGTAACTTAATAGTTTTATGTTATTTTTTATGGTAACATAGAAAGCGTCTCTTTGTGGGAGCTTCCGGTTTTGAAATCGGAAATTGATAACCCGTGTTTATATATAAAAAAAAATAATTCCCTTAAAATTTTAGGTAGGATATTTTGGAAGTGGGCAATTAATTTGTTTTCAACAACCTTTTAATTATTAATGTAACGTGGCTGTAACGTCGCAAATAGATAAACAAATGAAGCAAATAAATAAAACATCCGGGTGGCATTTTTTTTTTTGTAACAAAAGCATTTATTACCGTTACTTTTTGAACCACTTAAAAAGGTCTCTCGCTGCCACATGTTTCTCCTTTCTCCGACCGCATGCCGGTCACAGCTGATCCATTCCCGTCCTTGCTATTTACATGTCTATTTTCTTCGACGCCCACTTTGTTTCTCTGCAGAGCACGTGCTGTGCTTTTTTCTTTTTCTTTAGACGCTAACTCGCGCACACTTCCTAATCTGCATGTTCATTTTCTTACAGCAGCTGTTGATATTTTTCCACCACGCTCATACGCGCTCTGTTACAATTAACACATAAGAAAACCAAAAAATTTCTTTATGTTATAACTATATTTTTTTAGATTGAAGATACTTTTCGACTCTACAGAATTTGCGACAGAATCGTTCTTTTAATCCTAAGCTAACTCTTAATCAACCATAACCTAAGTTTTAGGTTTAATTCGACAAAATCAAGTTCGATTTGGCTCAACTTTTGTGACTACAATATGGTTGTCCTCAAGTCTAACGTAAACAAGTTCTTGATTAGCCGTTCCACTTGTTAACAAATTTACCGAATTTCCATTTACTAACGCTTACTATATTGTCCAATTTCTACTGTACACTCTTTAACCCTTATCCTCGAGTGGCCTCTTGGCCTTGATAAGTGGTGATGCCTATGTAAAAAAAAAGCATAAAACCTCCAAACGTCGTCATCTCTTACTGTAACACTTAAAATATTTTATGGCTGCCTTTTATAGTTAAATAATTTTTTCTATACGCCATCTCGGGCAACGACGGTACACGGGTCCTTCTAGTTGTTTATATACCTGCAAAATATGCCCATATTACTGTTATCTAAGGAATAAAATGGGAGTATAAAGTTTGTGTGGCACATCTGAATTAAACGTTGAAGCATATCCGACGTATAGAATACAACTTGTTGGCTACCCTGAATGAACGCTTGAATATAATTAAACATGACTGTAAAATAGCCCTCTTTGAAGATTTGTAAAATAAACAAATTGTTTCTGTGCAAATAACGAAAGGTCAATCGACAGGAAATATAAACCGTTTCTCAAATCTTTAAATGATAAGGTGACCGAGAATAATGTTAAAGGATTCGCTTATTATATAGCTAATGATGACCAACCTTTGAGTCCGACATTTTGCGCTGAGAATCAACGTGACGCATAATACTTATATCGTTAACGGATTTTATAAGTGTTACGTAAGCTTCTTTTGGGACACCGTATATATATATATATATATATATATATATATATATATATATATATATATATATATATATATATATATATAATGCTCCCTATCTTTAGTTGAGCATATTGGGAAGTGATATCGAAACTGCCATTAGCGTATTAAGCGACGCTCTTTGTGTAAACAAATCGAGCGGAGGCATTTGGACGATGTGAAAACATCGTTAATTCATTACCCACACAGCAGCAGCCATATAGCGCAATGATGAGAAGCCTTGGCTGTCATTTGAGCGGTCGGGTTTCGATCCTGACTTGAGGCAGTTGCCTGTCTAGTTGCACTGATAAGCTGTGAACCAGCGAAACAGTACTGTATGTCGATGACTATATATATATATATGTGTGTGTGTGTGTGTGTGTGTGTGTGTGTGTATACCAGTTTAAAAGGTATTCAAGAGGAAAAACCCATGAATTAAAACGGTTATTAAGAGTGCTCAATAAAAAGAGCAAAATATAATATTGTTATTTATATAAACAAATATTACATAGTCGCTACACTAATTAGGCTTATGTTTCAGACATGTGGTCAATCAGGACCACAAGTTTTCATTAGGCGACGTAATAAAATTTGTGTTCCACTGAAGACTGGTCCTCAAATCGGAGAATTGAAGAAATATATTTTTAAAATTAAAGCAGTGGAACACAAACATTATTACGTCGCCTGACGAAGACTTGTGGTTCTAACCAACCACTTGTCTGAAACATTAGCATGATCAGTGTAGCGACTATGTAATATTTATCTATGTAAATAAAAATTATATATATATATACCAAATTTCAAGTTTATAGATCATAAGTTCGTAGAGTATATAGGTTGAGAAGTGTTCTCACGCACACACATATTCTCATAAATGGCTATAAAGTGAGGCTCGTTATTTGTTTGAAAATAAACACGCAGCTCAAGCACTGTAAAAGCGGTGGGCTAGTGTTTATTTGAATTGACATTTGTTGAGATCATTTGCGAGCACCGATCCATAGGCCGATAGGTAGAACTGCCGACTATCAAAGCGATGGTTGTAGGTTCAATCTCCTGCTAAGGAAAAGTGTTAGTCTAGCGGCACTGATGAGTTGTGATACAACAAAACAGTACTGTATGTGGATAACTATATATATGAGAACACTTCTCAACCTATATACTCAATTGACTTATGATTTAAAGACTTGAATTTTGGCATATAGGGTATTCAGACATGCTGAAAACGTTTTAATTGGTTTTCATTCGGAAAAAAGGGATACTAAGGAGTCAAATCGAAGAGTTGGTACGTGGAGGTCGATGGATTTTTTTATCTGTTTGCTAACTGTTCCACGAATACGCATGCGTGCATGGTTCACATGACAGATTCTTTATGTTAAAGATAGGTAGGTTTGAAAACACATTTTAAAGATCGTTTCAATCTGATTTAATGGTTATCGTTCTTGGTTCACTGTCTTTGGGTTTTGGTTTCGATCTCAGTTCGAGTATATATTTTTTTTTACTTACAAGAAGTGAACTGTTTAGAAAAAGCATAATACTCGCATAGACATATCTCAGTTTCTTTCCTTTTTTTTACTTTATTTTTTTAAAGGAATTTAACCTTATGCTTAATAACTACGATATTTCTGTTTATGATAGATAAGAATTCTGCATTAATTAAAATTTACGCGTATTTTACGATCGGGCAACTCCAAGCAGACTGCTTGTATATATATATATATATATATATATATATAAGTGAAAGTGCCTGGGTGTGTGTCTGTGTACATTTCCCTACGCAATAACTCTGTCAATTTTCAGTCTACAAACTCGAAATTTGATATACAGGGTACTGAGATTTAGTAAAATCTTTGTAATCCGTTTTCGGCCAGAAATTTCGCTGTTAAGAGGTCAAAGTTCAACGATTTGACTTTTGAGACGTCTACCAAACTCCTCCGACAATTTTGGGTATAAATAATTGAAATTTTAGATATAGGTTCCTTGGACATGGATCTAACTTGATAACTTGATTTGAGCCCAAAACAATAACTGTTAAGGGATCATAATAGGGGTCAAAGTTATAAAAAAAATTGACCCTTACGGTCTCCACCAAATTACTCAGACAATTTCTGGTCTAAACATTTGAAATTTTACATAAAGGGTATTCAGAGATAGGGCAAGCTTTTTAATCGGTTTGGGTCGAAAATTTGAGCTACCAATATATAAATGTATGTATGTATGTATGTATGTATGTTTGCATGTCTGCCTAAAACTTTCGACAGAGGCGACGGATTTTCACAAGATCAGTATCGTTTTGAAGCGCGACTCTTCAGACGACAAATATCGAAACATTGGCTTAAAACATTAATTTCTTCACCCTTAACTGGGCATTTTTCAACAGGGAAGGGTCGCTTTTTTCCCCGATATTTTCGAAAGTCATCCCCTCTTTTCTATTGCCTAGCCTTAATTTACACATACGTCACTTCCGGTTTGGCGGTGGTCGTAACAGCAAAGACGTCAGTTTTTTCCCCCGTTATTTTCCTTGTTCGCGGTACGGGTTCGAGCCTGCCTTCCTACTACTACTTTTTTTAATTTTTTTTTTTTTTTTTTTTTGCTCAACATACACCTCCAAACACCCGAGCAACGCCAGGCTGAAATGCTAGTATATATATATATATATATATATATATATATATATATATATATATATATAGAGAGAGAGAGAGAGAGAGAGAGAGAGAGAGAGAGAGAGAGAGAAAATAAAAAAGGAACAAACCGTATTATGTGTTCACCAACGTTTTGTCTTTATTTCGAGACTTCCTCTGGGTGAATGAGATTAAGAAACCAAAAAATATACCCAATCTTAATCTCATTCACCCAGAGGAAGTCTCGAAATAAAGACGAAACGTTGGTGAACACATAATACGGTTTGTTCCTTTTTTATTTTCTCTATTTTGTCTGAATACTATTTCCATTATTTTCATCATATATATATATATATATATATATATATTACCAGAATACCCGTCTCATAATGGGTAAAATTAATTCTACAAACAGAACTTTTTCCCCTACTTTTATGTCAACTTACAAAATTTAAAAGGAATAGGATGGTCCAAAAGTCTTGGTACATTTCAGGTCTTTATATTTCTCTTAACTATGAATGGTCGTAAGATGAAAGTGGTGTCATTTTAAAGCTAAATGCATTAAGTTTTATTTTGTTTGTTTGTTTTTTTTTTGTTGTTGTTGTTGTTGTTGTTGTTTTTGTTTTTTTGTTTTTTTGTAAGGCTATTGATTTTTTCATTTCTTTTCTGATCCAGTAATGGCGCTCACTTAACCAGAAAAGGTGTTTTGTGCGCTTGAATTTGCAAAAACTGAATCATAAATTGACAGCAATCCTTTTCACAGACGCTGTAATTTTCACCATATCTTAACAACCCTGTGTTCGCTCAGTTTCAAATAATATGTTACACCTTAACATAGTACGTGTACACAGTTCGCCTTCCTCAAAATGAACTGCAGCCCAATATCGTCTAATTTGCATACAATTAGAATGCGCTTGGTTCATGTGACCGTTGAGGACAAAATCAACTGCGCATCGCTATTTGTTTATTTTTGTTTTAGTTATTATTATTCAGCAGCTATAAGCCTATAAGAAGCGTTTTTTTAGGTAAGTAATTTTCGAACTCTACAAAACTACATTCAATAAAACAAACTAAATTGTTGTGAACTGTTAAAATAATATCCAACGCTATTGATAATGTTTACCCATTTATTAATTTTTTTATAATCGTTTATGTTTGGAATTCATGTTTTGAAGCATGACATAAATCATAAATTTATGACGTCACTCCGTAGCTACAATTATTTTGTGACGATAGCTTTTTAAATTCTAGTTATAATAAAGCATAAACAGGTCAGTCGTTAAGGTAATACAGGTTTTTTCAAAAGTCTGGTATATGTCAAGTCCTCATATCTTCTTAACTATGAATGGTAGTAGGATGAAAGTAACGCCATTTTAAAGCTAAATGCAGTAAGTTCTTTGTGAGGTTATAGATTTTTTTTTTCTTTTCCGATCCTTATCCTGAATAGTTCGAGATATTCAATGTCAAAATGTGAGCAAGACTTTCGAAACAACCTGCATATTAGAATGGACGTGTGAATTGTAAAGAACAAAAATCTCCCTATATATATATATATATATATATATATATATATATATATATATATATAGTAAGTTATAAAATATATACGACAATTGCCATATATATTTTATAACTTATTACCTAGCTCGACTTACGTATTGAGCACTGTTGAAGTAAATATTTAAAATTTACGCATAAATTTATACTTTCGTATATTAATTCATGTGATTAAATTAAATAGTAATATATATATATATATATATATATGATTGATGATTGATTGCAACGTCTTGTTAGACGAGTTCCACTCCCTCAGACACTTAAAGTCCATGAGCCCAAAAAATGACTTTCTTTTTTTAAGTCCTACCGATGAATTCACACGCTCAAGCAGGCATATCACTGAAGGCGGTCATTGAGATCAATTATTACATGCTTCCAGCATTTCAAGCCTCCACATGTCACAACTTTTCCATCGCCACAGGACCATTTTTATAGAAAATGCCCGAGGGAGTGTCTATACACATATGATGTTACTGAGTCTTAACTTTGTACGACAGCTGTCTCTCTCTTTCTCTCTCTCTCTCTCTCTCTCTCTCTCTCTCTCTCTCTCTCTCTCTCTCTCTCTCTCTGTTCAAAACGTTGAGATCTAGAAACAAGCAAGAGCAAGATAGCCAGCAACAAGTTAAACTGCAGACCAGCTTAATAAGAGTACTGGTCTCTCGCTTAATGTTTTTTTTTAATCAGAGATTTGCTTCTCCTAGAAAGGTTGCCTTCACCACGGCTTACGGGAGCCCTCTCCACCCTAACACACACATACATACACACAAACACACACGGTGCTAGTTGACCGTTGACCCCGAAAAAGGGTTCATTCGCCCTTTGGAAGGTCTTCTTTTTAATCCTTCAAGGAGACTAGCCACCCTCCTCACCAAACAAGTCTGGCGGGGGAACCAGTTTAGTCGCCGGTGACCCGACCATGAGGCAGGTAGTACTGGGTTACATGGTACCAGTAGCATATGACATGCCCTGACACACAAATATATATATATATATATATATATATATATATATATATATATATATATATATATATATATACTAGCAGGCGGCGCAGTATTGCCCTGTTGTAAAATACACTTAAATTTAATATTTGGATTAATGCAGATTTCGTACTTATTATTATATTACATTGGACCTAATATATAATGATGATGTAAAAAGAAAATTTTTTAATGCTACTGCGCTACCACTTTCATCTAAATTTAAAAGATAAAGATTTCAAGAACTGTCTTGTCAACCTGATATGATTTCTGGTAAGATATCATGTCATTTTAAAGCTAAATGCATTAAGTTTTTGTAAATTTGTTATTGATTTTTTTTTAATTTCTTTTAAGATTCTTATCCTTATTAGTTCTTGAGATTTTCCATGACAAAAATGTGCTCAAAACGTTTGGAACACCTTGTATTATACTAAACCTTATCTCTAGAATTTTTATGGAAATTGTAATGGAAATCCGTTACAGGATTTTTATTTTAGAAATTGTTAAAAATTTAAGACTCAAGCTTAAGAGTTGATAATAAAAATTTGAGACTTAAGCTTAAGATGTATCAATAAAAATTTAAGACTTAAGCTTAAGAGGCCATACTAAAAATTTAAGCTTAAGAGGTCATAATAAAACATTAAGACTTAAGCTTAAGAGGTCATAAAAAGTAAGACTTAAGCTTAAGCGGTCATAATAAAAATGTAAAATATAAGTCTAAGAAGTTATAATAAAAATTTAAGACTTAAGCTTAAGAGGTGATAATAAAAATTTAAGACTTAAGCTTAAGAGGTCATAATAAAACATAAAATTCAGGAAATCATGCTTAATTGATGTCTAATGCCCAACTTGAAAAAATCAAATAAAAAAAATAAAGATTTTTAAATTGGAAGTTTTGTCCATATTCTACCGCAAAACAAAATCCAGAGAAACGAAAATTTATAGAATATCTATTAATTGATGTCTTAATTAAACAATCTATCGTTCATATTAACCATCTTAACGCGTAGCGGATATGTTTCAAAGTTCATAACAATCGGTTAATTATACTATGTTTCTGAATTTTTTAGATGGGGATTGATTATTCGTATTATTTGGATTCATCGGACCATTGTTTTCATCCTGAGTGTCATTTTCACAAACGTTTTGGTCGATGTAACCTCCGACCTTCTTCAGGTGTATCTTGTCGAACGAGGATGTTTCTACCGAACTCGGGAATTTCGAACGGGACCCTTTACTTATTTCACGAGGGCAGCATGCTCTCGTTCTGTCAGACACGACTGGATAAAGGTCCTAAGTAATTTGCAATTGTATTTTTCGATTGCCCACAACTGAAAATTGAATCTGAAACCTTCAGGAGATTATCACTTTTTACAATTGATTTTTCCATGTAATCTAACCACTGCACCACGGGTCCTTGCACACATTTATAATGTAGACGACCGAAAAATACAATTGCGAATTACTCCAGACCTATATGCAGTCATGGCTGATGGAACAAGAACATGCTACCCTCGTGAAGTAAATAAAGGGTTCTGCTCGAAATTCCGTCGAAATTCCGTTGAAATTCCTGAGTTCGACAGAAACATTCCTGAGTTCGAGAAAATACACCTGAAGAAGGTCGGAGATTACATCGACCGAAACGTTGTGAAAATGGCACTTAAGATGAGAAGAGTAGTCCGATGAATCCAAATAAAACGTTTTATTATATTAAAGTCTATCTTGTACCACAAATTATAAAGATGCATAACTTTATATACATTCACTATCTAAATGTTAAGGTTTATAAAACAATAATAAGCTTATGTTACTTACCGTGTTGCCCAGAATATATATAGTTTTTTTTTAAGTTAGAGGCTTATGTAGTAGCTCAATAGCGTACGACTAGCGTTCTTAATTAAATATCACATTATCTAACTGCTGTTAAACTGGTGCTCGTGTTTGGCCAGAATATATATAGTTCTTAAAGTTAGAGGTTTATATAGTAGCTCAATAGTGTACGACTAGAGCTCTTTATTAAATGCAATATTTACTAACTGCTGTTAATTTACTGCTCCAACTACAGAAAAAAAGAGGAGTAAGAATAAGGTATAAATGGGGGGGGGAGAGAAGTGAGAAAAGGTTTCAACAGCAATACATCCGGTTAGTAATAAATAGTTCTTTTTATATGTCCAACTAGCAGGGGCTACCCGCTGTTGTCCGGTATTGAATGAGGATTAACAAATGTTCCACCCTTGTATCGTTTTCGAAATTGGTGAAATTTCCCATTTTTTAATGAAATTGATTGATTGCCTGCATTGTAGTCCCATTGTAGTCTATATTGCACTGCAGAGAATCTACTGTTAATTTTATAAAAATTATATGTAATTAATGACTTCACTTAAAGTTTAAAATGCAAAAGTCAAGTATCGTGGTTCAATTGTGCTCTAAACAGAAACATTCATTTCGAACGCTCACCTGCCTTATCAAAAAACTAACTATTTATTTTATGGACTTATTTTCACATAATCACTTGAATTAAAAATAAACGTACTAACATCAAGTATCATGGTTCAATTGTGCTCTAAAAAGAAACATTCATTTCGAACGCGCCGGTCTTATAAAAAATCTGAAATTGATTTTATATGACAGGATTTTCTGCTTCTGTAGTAATAAAGTTTTCAAATGCACTTTTGATGTTAGGTTGTATAAAAGTGTAAACTTTGTTTAAAATCAGACTTCCTTTTTTAATCGGATTCTTTCGATTATCGATTTTCGATGCTAAACAGACGCATTCTGGTATCAAACCTATGTAAGAACACTCCCAGACGTATCAAGTATATTCGTATGATTTTTTTTTAATCAGCTCAGCCGTTTCCGAGTACATAGAGAATGAACTCACACACAAACAAAGTTCATTTTATATAATAGACAAAGATTTGAAATGTGGTTTTCAACGATCGAACATGACAATTTTAACACGAGAAAAAAAAACGGATGAATAGAAGATGTAGAAAAACAGTCAAATAAGGTTTCCCTTTGAATTTTCCATGAAAAAGAAATAAAATGAATTTTAGATGCAACAAAATTTTCAGCCTGACTTTGGAAGAATATGCAATGATGAAGCTTCTACGTAAATATTAGTGATATATACATATATTAAAACGAAAGATGAGAGGTATAAATTATATACAACTTTATTATATTATCAGAACAATAAAGAAAGGTTGAGGGGGGAAATTAAGAAAAACCATCCTTAGGCCATGGCATTTCGAAGCTAAATCCTTCTCATCAGAACAAAATATGGGCCAGAATTTAATTGCTTAATGGCATTTAGATATGAAGTGAGAATAAAGTAATATGATAAAATAGTAAATAAAAAAATTAAAAGCAGGTACAACATATAAGGGTAAAAGAAGAGGGCCAGTATACATGGCGATAATAATACAAAAAGAGTTATAGGCGACTATGAAATAATAGGGAACACTAAAGAAGGGCCAACAATACAAGAAAAGAAAAAATAGGGAATGTAGAAGAGGAAGTGGAAAAAGAAAAAAGGAGACATAAGCAGAAAACAGTGGATATACGGAAACGCATATACAAATAGATAAAAATAGATTAAAATAGAAAAAAAATTTTTTTTAATAAAACAATCTGAAACTGGAGAAAAATGGAATTAAAAAATGTTCAAAAAGTGTTCCAAATAAGTTCATAAAATGATATAATATAAAAATATTTAAAAATTAAAAATAATAATAATATATTATGAGAGTAAAATGATAGAGATTCCAGTGAAGTCTTTAGTTTAGGGTTCCGGAGAGCGATGAGTTTGCTCCTCTTAATAGTGTTGAGCTTTTCTCATCTTTACTCTTTGCCTGAAGAATCCTAGAGTGGATAAAACACGGAATATTCAGTGTAGCTTAATCGCCATATATATATATATATATATATATATATATATATATATATATATATATATATATATATATAGTCTTGGAAGTTTTTAACCTTTAAAACTATACAAAAAAATATTTTTTATCATTCGTTAGAAAACCATCAAGTCAGTAAGTCATTTAATCACCTGCAATCACTGCATCAACTCGCTCTCGAATTTACTATAATACCAATAATTTATTTTTCAAGGAATCATCAGTTGTTTACCATGAAACACTGTTTCGGGGATTTAAAAACAAAACAGTATATTACATCATGGCTCCCCAGTAGTGTTGATCAAACACCACCACCCTTAATCTTAGGAAGAAGACATGTTTCAAACATTTGATCCAATTTCCTATTCTTAATTGCAATTACTAACCTTTTCATACTATAAAAATGAATTTTTTACCTGTGCGATTCATCAATTTCCACATTTAAAATGGATACATTTTTTAATTTTATATAAATATATATATATATATATATATATATATATATATATATATATTAGAGCAGCATTTTTTGTTTTATGCATGTTTTGTCGAATAGCGGGGATAATTCCTGTTTGTTTTTCTTGCAATCAATTTTTCTTTTTGGTGGGCCAATGTTCGAACGTTCTGTCCGAGTGTAGAAAGAAATTGGTCATAGTCGCGATGTTTTCGACTTCCATGAGTCGTCTTCATGCGAGTGATGAATTAAAAATTGCGTTTGATGAATTTATTTAAAAGTCGATTAAAATCGTTTAAAATCATTAAAAGCACTTAAGCGTGCCTTCCCCCTCATATTGAGCCTGATTATTACACTCGAACAGAATGTTCGAACATTGGCCCACCAAAAGGAAAAAATGGATTACAAAGAAAATAAACATGAAGTATCCCTGTTGTTCAACGAAACATATATGTATGTATACTCCTTTAAATTTGTTTGTGCGTGTGCATTGCTTATCATATTAAATTAATTTTGTATTAATTTAAAAATAAAATACAACTTTGTTATATATGGGTTGTGGAATTGCATTCATCTGCGAATGATCTAGCTAATTTGCATATTCTATTAAACACTCATTTTTATTAATACCCTATTAGTTTTTCCGGTTTTCTTATGGGATGATCATCTTTAGTTAAATATTACGTGTAATTATATTCATGCAGATGTTCTACATGATTTATTCTTGTGTAATGTTTGCGTAAAAAGGTTACAGTAAACACAAAC
The DNA here is from genome assembly GCF_053919585.1 of Euprymna scolopes. Classification (NCBI taxonomy): domain Eukaryota; kingdom Metazoa; phylum Mollusca; class Cephalopoda; order Sepiida; family Sepiolidae; genus Euprymna; species Euprymna scolopes. The sequence goes on along the minus strand of NC_136516.1, from coordinate 40,242,676 downwards.
CTCTTTTTATATATATATTTATGTATGTGTATATATATTTCTTTTAAAAAAATTTGCCGACCAAACTTATCTGTCAGTTTTTGGTCTATATACATGAAACGTAATATATAGAGTATTCAAACCCATGCGAAACCTTATATTTGGGTTTTAGCCGGGAAAAATAGGTGCAAAAGTGTGAAAATTAAAAGAATTTAGTTTGCCAGGTGAGGGTCGAACGACGGCATTACGAATATGCATAAGTAACGTAATAGCTATTGGTTCATGTTTTAATTTTTAACCTTGCAGCAAACGTATTGATAGCTCAGGCATTAACGTCAAAGGAAAAAGTAAATCCTAAGCTAAACGTTTTGGTTTCGATTCTCGGTTGTGGCGCACAAGTCATTTTTTTTTTACTTTTTTAAATCATAACTATATATTGGGTTGAATATAATATAATAATATATACCAAATCTGCATTAATCAAAATATTATGTTTACGCGTATTTTACGATCGGGAAATGCTGGGCGGTCTGCTAGTAAGCATATAGATATACCTAAATTTTGCTGGATGACCGTGACCAAGTAGTTAATGGCACGGACTAAAAACCTGGGTGTGCCAAGTTCGAATCCAGTTTGTTCTACAGAAATTCTATCACAAATCCACACTTTGTTTAATCTAGCTTACTTTTCTGGAGAAGCGATAATTAAAAACACATAAATTCATGAAGATAGAAATTTAAGCACTAAACAAAAAAGAAAAGAAAGAAGAAAAGAAAGCAAAACGCTTACCCCAATTATGCAAATGATGAAGATAATACGTCTAAACATGGTTATTTCTCAGCTTCAGTTGTCGGAGTTTAAACATTCATAGTTGGTTGTTTTTAATGAGAAATGCTTTTTTCGCAGCTAATGTATATTTGTTCCAAGAAACGTACTAACAGAACGGAAGGACCTTCTATTTGCGGAGTTTCGAATTATTTGGCGTTTTATACCAGAAAGACATGTTGAAGAAGGGCGAGTTTATTTGAGAGGGTAGGTAAGAAAAAGAACGTACTCTGATGAGGGGTGGAAGGCAAGACGACGGTGTATCTGAATAGGCGATAGGCGGGGTCTACGAACAAGATGTCAGATTTTTACAAAAACGAAAATAAAAAAGGCACGCATGCGAAAAACAAAAAGAAAAATAAACGTAGAGGAAGAAAAATGAAAATTAGCGAGACAAAATTCATGTAAGTAGCTAAGAGGGTAAAAATACATTAATGTTACAGTACGAATTCCAGCATAAAATAATAAAACTGTTTTTAATTTATATTTTTTATTGGAATCCTAAAAGATGAGTAATTTTTATATTTATTTATTTGCGACTGTTATCCTCATCTTCATAGCTGTTTTTTCACGACGTTTCAACCAACTATTCCTTTGGCCTTCTTCGGGTGGTTAACCGCGACGGAATATGGATCTTGAGTCTTTTAACTTTATCCTCAGGTTTCGTGGCGCAGTGGATAGTGGCGTTGAGTCTCTACGGTTCTTGATGAGTATTGTTTGAGGATAGCGTTGACCAAAACCTGGTGAAACGATAAAAATTATGAAAGGCTGTAATTACTGTTTGTTTATTTGCTTCCCCACTGAGCAAATTAGGCACAAGGTCGTTTTTTAATGTGGAGAGTGATGGGGAGGGGGGCCAGCTCCTCCGATGGGGAACTGGATAGTGGCAATTGGTATGAAGGGTTTCCCTTACATTAACTAATAACTGATTGCTACAAGAGCAATGTTCTTATATGTGGGATTGCCCCCACATATGGTCTTTGACTGCAGTATCTGCAGGATAAGATACTACACGAGTGAGATTTGATCTTGGCCAAAAGGTCAAGCCCGTCCCGATGGCCGGTAAACCTCTGGAAGGCAGTAATTACTTAGGATACAGTTAAGAGACAGCATTTTTATCCTGTCGCGGTTAACCACCTGAAAAAGGCCAGAGGAATAGCTGGCCGGAACGTGGTGAAGCACCAACTATGAAGATGAGGATAACAGTCCGCAAATAAAATAAATAAATATGCTCTTAATTTGTTCAAATCATTTTATTCACATAAAAAAGGCAAACTGCAACTGAGACATAATGGACTAGTGTGAATTAAGGAACATTGCAGGGAGACCCGACGTTGCCCAGGATTGAATGATGACCA
>NC_136516.1:40230514-40238014 GCF_053919585.1 Euprymna scolopes | reverse complement strand
GAGATCAATAGATTAGATTAGGCAAAATATACTTATTTGAAGCAAATTGCAATTTTGTAATTTAATAGATATGTCAGGTAATAACTGACTTGAATATTGAAAATATTTAAGCTTTTTCTAGTAAAAAAAAAACGTGTATGTAAAATATGCAATAGTTTACACTGAAATTGATTTCAAATGTTTAAATAAATAATATAATAAATAAATGTGAAATAAATTATTAAATTAGTAGAACATTAAATATAAATAGTACAGTTAAAACTCATAAAATATATGAGAAAATGTTTCTAATATTTAAGAGAGATAATACATTATGCTAATATTTATCAAAATAAAAGGTTAATTAATTTAACTAATAGCATTAATAAATTAAATTAAATTGGATTAATTAGGAGACGGTTCATCAAGAACTTGTTTACGTTTGACTTAAAGAGAAACAGATTGTAGTCAGCTGGAAAGCAGGCAAACGGAAGAGAGTTCCACAGGCGTGCATTACTAAGAAAGAAGCTTTGTTCATGGAATCTACATTATGATAGGTTATGAAAAGAAAGGGTTGTAAAGAGATAGCTTCGAATTTGGGGGTATCAAACCCAAAGCAAAATATGATGAAAGTAAAAATAAAATAGATAGACCCCATAATTTATTATACCATCATTTATTATATCATATCTGTTCACACTGAAACACTTATCACAATATTCTGTGGATCTATATTAAAAAACCTTGTTAGACTTTGTGACATGTTTCCATTCTATGGAGGTCAGGCGCGAACGAACACCCCATAATTTTATTATACCATATTTCTTTAAACTGAAACATAATTATCAAAGTATACTTACGCAGATAGATATGAAAAGTATTTATTAAAGTTTGTGCCTATTTCCATTCTATGGAGGCCAGGCGCGAACTTAGACTCCACAATTTTATTATACCATCCCTATTTAAGTTAAAACGTACTTTTCAAAGTATTCTTATGTACATCTATATCAAAAACACTTGCAAACATTTTGTTTTTTTATTTTTTATTTCCATACTTTGTGAACCAGGCGCGTACGCAGACCCCACAATTTAATGAATCATCATTATCCCAGATCAAACCTACCCATTCCTGTGTCTCGATACATCTTCTATCATTATATGTGATCAGTTTTCTATAATAGTCAACCATATAGGAGCCTATTCGTGACCAGACACACACACACACACACAGACGTTCAGCTTTATATTATATATATACTAGCAGGGGTGCCCGGCGTTGCTCGGGTGTTTGGAGGTGTATGCTGTGCAAAAAAAGCAAAAAAACAAAAAAAATGGTTAATTTTTTAAAACTTTGACCCCTATTATGACCCCTTAAAATTTATAGTTTCGGGCTCAAATCACTTTATTAAGTTAGATCCAGGTTCAAGGAACCTATATCTAAAATTTCAAGTGTCTAGACCCAAAATTGTCGGAGGAGTTTGGTAGAGTTCTTAAAGGTCAAATCGTTGAAATTTGACCCCTTAACAGCCAAATTTCTGGCTGACACCCGTCACATCGATTTTCCCAAATCTCAGTACCCGGTATTTCAAATTTCGAGTCTATAGACTAAAAATTGACAGAGTTATTGCGTAGGGAAATGTACACAGGCAGACAGACACACAGACACACAGACAGACAGACAGACAGACAGACACGTTCACTTTTATATATATATATATATATATATATATATATATATATAACTTCATATATATATATATATATATATATATATATATATACCCTCGTGTATGTGTGGGTATGTGTGTGACACACACACATACCCACACTCACATGTGTGTTGCAGCTGTCCTCTCATTTTCGGGTATGTCCGTTTTTTCGTATCAATGTGATGCTAGTTTGCAACATCACAATAAGCTAAACTTTTTACATACCAAAAATGTGACAGGTGTTGTCATGATATGTCAAATTTGAAGACGCAGTTTGTTTGCACTTAGTTCTGCTGCACATGCATGCACTCTCTGGCGATTCACCAAACCGGCACGTGACATGGCTACCAAATTGCAAGCTTGGTATGTGAGCTGTAATTACTACACCCTAACCCTAACCCTTACCTACACCAACTCAATCGGTCTATGATGCAGTAATTTGCACACATCATTGGTATCTCTAAAAAAGAAAACGGATTTTCTAAAATTACCAGAACAGCAACAGGATTATACTGACAGACAAAATATCTGATGGTCAGTATTCTCTTATGCTAGACATGAAGTGTCGTAATTTGGGTCATATCTGGTTTACTTACCTTATGCTAGACATAAAGTGTCGTAATTTGGGTTATATCTGGGTTACTTATCTTATGCTAGACATAAAGTGTCGTAATTTGGGTCATATCTGATTTACTTCTCTTTATAAAAATCCCAGGCATCAGTTTTTTTAATAAGCACAAAAGTGTCAATTTTAGCCATTTTAACTCGAAAGGCACCCCGAGAGAGCAACCGGAGTTTTCTCGGAAAAATCCATTCTGTTACTTTTTTACTCACATCATGTTTATTGTTTGTGCAAAACTTCAAAAAATTCTAAGTCGTAGTTATTGAGAAAAGTGCGGACAGACGAACGGCCGAACAGCCAAACGGACAAGGGTTAATTTACGGGTCCATCCTCCTTTTATCGGAGGACCAAAAACGTGTCTTGTACTTTTAAATAACAAGTAACAGGAATAAATGATAAGAAACAATGTTTATTCTTCAGTGACAACACTGACAGCGGAGAGATGCCACAGGGTGGTAGTGGTGTGGAAAATGGCAGAGATATAATATGTCCGCTTTCCTGCTGGCTTCTTCTTTAGTTGTCTGGCTGTCTCTCTTATTGAGACGGATGACCTCAGAACATTCCTCCAATCCTTCTTTGTTCATTGTCTGAAATATCGGTCAGTCCTGCTGGTATCTATCCCTGGGAATTCTGTCCCTCATTTGAACTTTATGGCATAATTCCCGGTCACACCTCCATCCAGGATCGCTGTTTTGACTGACCCTCCTGGGCCCAGGCTTTATTAATGTCATCCTCGCAAGCCCAGACAGCTGCTTTAAGTGGCCCATTATTTAGTTAAATGTGAATTAAAATATATTGCCAGGGTCCGTTTCCCAGTGCTGTTTGGGAAAAAATATAACAGAATGAATTCCCTATGAGAAAAAAAGTGCCCGTAAAATATTGTCTGTGTGGAATGATTTTTCAGATGCTAGAAAATATGAAACGAAATATACCGACTATCGCCGAAATAAACGTAGAGGTAATGTTAGGGGTAATGAAAGGTAAGCTTAGAAAAAAAAATTCTGTTCAGTTTTTGGTGAAGTAGCAGAAGTATCATGAAACAAAAAATAACATTTGTTTTTCATATATTTTTAGGGAGGGGTCCTTTCAGATGAGGTTTCATAATGAGTGTATTCATTTTTGCGGACTGTTATCTTCATCATTTTTGTTGCTTCACCACGTTTTGGTCAACTATTCCTCTGGCCTTCTTCAGGTGGTTAACCGCGACGGGATAGGAATACTGAGTCTTGTAACTGTATATTCAGTAATTACTGCCTTCGATAGTTGTTGTTATCTCACCACGTTTTGGACGACTAATTCTCTAGCCTGCTTTTCGTAGGATTGAAATCGCTATCTTCAGGTAATACTCACCTGGAGCCGTAGAAACTCAACGCCTCTATCCACTACGCCACGGGTCCCGGAAGGCCGGAGGAATAGTTGGCCGAAACGTGGTAAAGCAACAATAACTTTGAAGATGAGAATAACAGTCCGCAAAAAAATCAATACACTAATTTGTTTTTTAATTGTACTCTTGATTGGCATTGTTTATTTTGTAGTATTCAGTGATAAATCTAAAAGAGTTTGTTTAGTTTTACGAAACTGTGTAAAATATTGTATCTGATTAGAATTTTTTGTGATTCTACAGAATGTGAACTGAACGAAAGTTAGGGTAGGTGTAAGGTTTAATTTTCGTTTAGGTATGAGGAAACTAAAAAAAAAAAAGAACTGAAAACAAGAAAAAAGTGTTCGTAGTCTCTCTTTCTCTACTCTGTCAATAATTGTATAGCAGGTGTTCGACTGCGCTCCAATCTTTGGTTCACCTTTGTAAAACATTTACAGCAAAACTTCGTCAATCTATATCTATTGAAAAAGACTTTTCTTTTCCTACGTGTGTACCTAAAACCAAGGTGAATTTCTGTGAGCAAAGTTTCTTTTCTACAACTTCCCATGCCTTGAACAAAATACCAGGGGTCTGTTTCCAAAGTGACTACAATATGGTCACCTTAAAGTCCAAACTAAGCAAATACATGTTGAGCTGTCTGCTTAAATAAGTCCACACATCCCAACCATTGTTTACAGTCTTTCCACCGTGATATTCATCGTCAAACTAGCTATTAAATCCTTATCCTCGACTGGTCTCCAGGTCTTGATAGGTTGTGTCAAGACAAATTCTCTACTAGCTGTGCCTATCCGGCGTTGCCCGAGATGCACCAAAACGGTTTTAGTTTTTAATTTATATTTGTTTGCAAATTCTTAAACTCATACCGAAAATAAAATAATGTTTTGGTTGTAAGGCAGACAACTCTTTTTATATGCTTCAACTAAAATATGAATTATTCCCCTTACTAATACTGATGTTTTGGTCATAAATTAAAAACATTTTCATAATACCAGTTTTCTGGAGAGATTACAAAATAAACTCTGGCGAGGTATGTCATGATAGCGTTAATATTACTGAATAATCACGTTGACACACCGGTTCCCGTTATATCACTGAAGTTAAGCTTCGTTGAGTCTGGTCAGTATTAAAATGAGTTACCATTTTGGAGTAACAACTGCTGTATGTGGAAGAACCCTATATTTATCTTAGCATTGTTTCCAGTTGTGCTTGACTTCTCTCTGTAAAGCAGTGCCGATTCTGGAGAGATACGGTTGGTTATTACGCAACAATTGCTTTACAATGGACTCCCTGCACGAATTTTCTTACATTGTTTCTTGAGACTTAACAGAGGGAAAAAATGAAATCGTATAATAATTAAGAATAACAGATGGCTAGTCAGAATCAAAGTTTAGGTTCAATTTTTAACACTATATCTCCGTAATTTAGGAGTGGTTCACATGTGACTTGTTTTTGGTTATTTTTTTGGGTTTTTTTTTTTTTTTTTTTTTGCAATGTATCATAAATTTTCTAAAAAAAAAAAAAAAAAGATCATAGAATCTAGGCACATTATTTCGGATATAGAAGCTATATTCTCACCCAAAAAAAATATATATACTAGTACAAATCAAGAACTTTGAGAATTCTCTTGATGTTCTGTGTATACGTAAATTTCATTTCATCATAGGGTCTTTCTTTTCTTTTCTTTTTTTTTTTGCATTATTTTTGTAGTAAATTGGAATTGCCATTGTCGTTGTAGTTAGTTTTTATTTGGAGGGGGGATATTATAACTGTCGTTGCTATTTTCACTTTTCTTTGTATTTATTTTTCTTATTTTTTCCGGGTTTTTTTTTCGTCTTTTTTTCTTCTTTTTCTTTGTTTTTTTCTACTTCGATTTTTCTTTCATCTTTTTATTTGTACTTTTCTTTTTATTGCTTTCTTCCTCTTTCTGATTTCTCTTTCCTCTGTTTCGTCTTCTTTTTTACCTCTTTCGTCTTCTCTGTCCTTTTTCTTAGTTTTCTTCTTCTACTTCTACATTTCTTTTTCATTTTTATTCTCATTTTTCGTTTCTCCTTCTCTTTTTCTTTTGTAATGTTGTTTTTTATTTCGTTCTTCTTTACTTAATAATTTTTCTTTCTTCCTTTTTTTCCTTTTTCTATCTTTTCTTTTTCTTTGTTTGTTTCTTCTTCTTTTTCATCTTCTTTCATTTTCCTTTACTCCTAATTCTTTTCTTTGTATTTTTCTTTCTATTTCATTTTTTTTTCACCTTCGTTTTATTATTTGATCCCTTTCTTTTTAAATCATTATTTTTCTTCTTCTTTTTTCTTCCCTTCATCTTCGTTTTCTTACTTCTTCCTTTTTTTTCTTTCCCTTTTTTTTATTTTTCCATTTTGTATTTTTTTTCTTATCTCCTCATTCCTTAACTCCGTTTTCTTTTTTTATTTCTTTTTAAATTCTTATTTTTATCCTGCTTCTACTACAGTGAAGAAAGATAAAGTTGCCACCCTAAAGAAAACAACACTACAGCTTTATTTTAAAACTTTTATTGAGAAAAAAATCAATTCAGATAACTTGATTATGTAGTAGAGATGACATCTATTCAATGTAGCTTGTTTCATCCGTAATCACCGCCTCAATATGGGTCCGGGACTGGGAACATGCCTTTCCCACAAGCGCCGGTGGGAGTTCGGCGAATACTCGGCGGATGCTCACTTTCAGAGATGATAGAAGGCTCCTATCGCTCTTGGGATTTGTACACAACTGGTCAACTAGTTGATGGTCTGCAAGAAACAAAAGAAAATCGGTTTTCATCAAGCGGAAATGGAACCATGTCGTCATTTCTAGAGTGACAATTTTATCGTCACATCCTGTATTATTATTACTGCTATTACTGTTTTTCCTTTTCGTTATCGTCTTCATATTTCTTTATCTTCCTTTTCTTTCTTTCCCTTATTTCCTTCTCCCTTTTCTCTGCTTTTCTGCTTTCTTATCTTTTTCTCTAGAAACAAGTATGAACCGATAAATAAATAGGATAGAGTACGTGTTATTTATTTTGTGTGTCACGCTTACATCCGAGTGACTGTCGTTTAATATTTATGGACTTCCATATCTTGTAATAAATAATTTTATCAAGAATTCTTCATAAGTTTTGGTTTTAGTTTCGATTATAGCTGATGGAGCTCAAGTAATTTATATTTTTACAAAAAAATTTATTCTTTTGCAATTCTTCATGAGTTTTGGTTTCGGTTTCGATTCTAGCTGATGGCAGTCAAGTCATTTATTTTTTGTAAATAATTTTACCAAGACGTCTTAAGAAGTTTTGGTTTCAGTTTCGATTATAGCTGATGGAGCGCAAGTAATTTATATTTTTACAAAAAAATTTATTCTTTTGCAATTCTTCATGAGTTTTGGTTTCGGTTTCGATTCTAGCTGATGGCAGTCAAGTCATTTATTTTTTGTAAATAATTTTACCAAGACGTCTTAAGAAGTTTTGGTTTCGGTTTCGATTATAGCTGAAGGAACTCAAGTTTTATATATCTTCATAAGTTTTGGTTTACTTAACATATTTAAATTTGAGTTCTTCACCATGCAAAAAAGAAATGACTAAATCCATCAATTGCCCCCTCCCATTTAGCCACCCCCCAAAAAAGTCCCCAAGGCCTTAACATATTTAAATTTGAGTTCAGCACCATGCACAGAAAATTTTGGACAAATATGATAAAATGTCCCCAAAATAGAGTGTTTTTATTAACCCTAAAAGAGCCGTTGGGTCACACCCAAGAATTATTGCGAAGTATAGGCAAACAAAATTATATAGAAATCAGTTAGTTACA
>NC_136516.1:40148014-40225514 GCF_053919585.1 Euprymna scolopes | reverse complement strand
CTACTCACTACTAAATCATTATCCTTTAGTGGGCTCCGTGCCTTGATAGGTGTCGACTTTCCAAGTAAATAAATGACAGAAGTGAAAGAGAACAAAGGAAAGATTACATGGAAAACTTATTGAATAATTCTTTCAAAGATGAGGGATTAGGGCTTAATGATCGCATCAGTTCACATCTCTCTAAAACGGGTTTCGGTTCCAGAACGCCTACTTTGCACGAAATCAAACAGACAGTGATGGCGACCAGATTCGTTTCAGCACCATGATCGAGTAGCCTGTGATACTATAGGCGCTAGGAAGTGAGCGAGAGAGAGAGAAGGAAAAGATATATAATAAAAAAAATTAAATACGGTATCGTGTAACAAGGGAAATATGGAGTAGGGTTTATCAGTAGACAAGGAGTAAGAAGTTAGACTAAAGAAACTTAACATGAGAATGTTGGTTAGGGTGTGACAAATGACGGAACAGAACAATAAAGAGAAATATATTTTGTTTTATGGCGGTGTTTTGCGAGAGCCATTAAGGTTTTTGTACGGCGGTTGGGGGTGTTTTTATACAACACTGTCTGATTGACGAAGTTGGGAAGATTTTCGGCAACGATCGACCGACGATAGTTTAGGGCTGGAGACAGTTAGAGACAGACCGTGTCTTGGGCCAGGTCGGAAAAGTTTTCGTGGATCGAGATGAACTGACGGCAACAAACGAATCCAGCATCGACAGGACGTGGATGTGAATCGTAGCATGTAAACACACACATACGCCCAGAGACCAAACGACATTTATGTGAACATCTCTGTCTGTTTTTCTTATTTCCTTGTGTTTATTTTATTTTTATACTTGTGAACCCGTTCGCTCCACTCGACAGCTGGCAGGGTCAGAGACTATGACGATGAAGAAGACAACGCAATGAAGAACAAAGTCACTGCAGATCCTGATTGGGATCAGGGTAACGTGTGGTGTCACGGGTGTGCTGTAAACTGTTTACAAGCACTGCCCAGACCTATTACTGAAACTGTTGAAAAAGCACAAGGTGATTTGGAAACAAAGGAAAAATGCCAAATCAATGGAAGTATGAAGAAGGAGTTTGGATCCCCAAAGATGAAGAATCCAGAAATATCGAGCGGTTCCGAATTATATCACAACTGAATACAGAGAGTAACATATTTTTAGAATCATCTACAGAAGGTTATCGAGCTATTTAGTAGAAAGGTGGAATCCCGTGAATGCGAGGCTGCATTAAACATAATATGTTGCAGAAGGGTGTAGGTGGTAGTGTTCGCCCTGAAGAGAATGGTCGGCTGTCTGGGCTTTCGAAGATGACGCCAAAGGAAAGTAGGTCAGACCCTACGTCAAGACAGCGATCCTAGATCCAGGTGCGCCGGAAATGACGTCAAGGAAGTTCAAAATGTAGGGCGTAAAATCCTCGAGGATAGGTATCAGCGGGACTGACCGACATTTCAGACAATGCGGGAGAAATGTTTCCAATAAAATAGAGACGGCCAAAGTAAAAGAGATTTCTTTTGTGTTTACGTTTAATTGTGGAGGCACATTTAATTGTACGGATTTCAAACAACCCCCGACTAGGGATCCAACCAGTTTTATGAATAACGCAACAACTGGAGTTGTATGCTAGAAAGACCAAGGGAGACATAGTCAACTCTTATAAATTCATCCCGCATGAACTCGTCGAAGAAGCACTTACTAGTAATGTAACGTTGCAAGAGGAAAGAAATAAATAAAAATCCGTGTTAAGTGTTGAGACATTATGTTGAACAAAGTGCAGTCTCGATACTGAGTGTGAAGTAATTTCCAGTAACAAAGATGGTGGCTTAGACTCAAATGCGGTTCGTGACATAGCTAACGACGAACGGATTGAATTCAAAATTCGAAAACTTTTATAGTAACTTTGGAAGATTTTCATTGGTTGATTACAACAACCGGTGGTTATAAAAACGATCGTCGAAATCATTGGTGTCATATACTTCTTGTATGATGGGATGTGTCTCCTAGCGGCTTTGGCTGCCGGGGGACAGGGTAGTAGTACTCGACAAGGATTCGTCACTTGACACTCAGCCCAACAGGTTAGGGGCCGGGAACCGTCCAGCACCTGTTGGACTGAGGTACGCCGCCTGAGGTTCACCCTCCCAGGCCTCGCCACCGGGCTTTCCGGTGGAGCAAGTTAATTGCTTGTCGCCTGAGGCGCCCCTACCGGGGAATGCCGACGGGGGTGCCCAGGCAATTTTTGATGAGGCAAGAGTGCCCCTCCTTTAGGGGAGCTTGCCTATTTCTACCTTCCGGCCTTGTGCCACATTTTGGTGTAGTGGACACCAAATAAATAGCTACCCCCATCACTCGTCTGATAGGGAAGGTCTCCTAGCAGCTTCGGCTGCAGGGAGACAGGGTAGTAGTACTCGTCAAGGATTCGTCACTTGACATTCAGCCCGAGAGGTGAGGGGCCGGGAACCGGACAGGACCTGTCGGACTGGGGTACGCCGCCTGGGTAGTACCTAGGAGGTCCACCCCCCCCCAGGCTTTGCCACTGGGCTTTCCGGTCGAATAAGTTCATTGCTTACTGCCTGAGGCGCCCCTACCGGGGAGTGCCGACGGGATTACTCAGGCAATTTTTTCAATTGCAGGAGTGTCCCTCCTTTAGAGGAACCTGCTGGATCCCCACTTTCCGGCTTTCTGCCACATTTTGCCGAGGTGGGCGACAAATAAATAACTACCCCCATTAGGAGTCAAAAGCATTTTACAATCCGGGTCAGCATTTCTTTTTTACAACAGCATTTTTTTACCCTTACTTTCGACTCCACTTTTCTTCTTTTTTTTTTTTTACACAGTAGTCACCACTTGTCAAGGCCCGGAAGCCACTCAGGGATAAGGGTTATTGCAAGTACATTACGTTAGTGTGGAGATTTGATTAAGTGTTTACTTAAGGGGGCGGTTCATTAGGAATTTGTTAACGTTGGACTTGAAGACATCCAAGTTGTAGTCAGGTGGGAAGCAGGCAGACGGAACAGAGTTCCACAGGCGTGCAGTTCTAATAAAGAAGCTTTGTTCATGAAATCCACGTTTTGATTTAGGCACATATAAAGAGTGGGGGAAGTTTTTCACAGTAGATTCAGCTAGACGGGTGTTTTTCGTGAAAGATTGGCGAGAGGGGACCAGAGATTGGAGTTCAGACGAGCACCTGCCATGGAAATAACGATAAAACAAGGATAGGCACGCAACGTCTCTTCTGTGGGAGAGAGGTTGCAGGGTAGAGAAAAGGGCATCCCCCACTAAGCCACGAAGTCTATTTTGTACTCTGTCAAGGCAGGATAGGCTGTTTTTAGCAGCTCCTGCCCAGATGTGGAAACAGTATTCCATCCTTGGACGTACTTGGCTTTTATATAGATAGAGAATTGCATCAGCAGTGAGATATCTTCTGGAGCGGTAGAAGGATCCGACCATCTTTCCAGCGACCTTGGCAACAGACTTGATGTACGTTTTCCATTTCAGGTCAGGAGTAAATGTCACACCCAGAAGCTTGTCAAAACACGGGGCCTCACCCAGACGAGAGCCATCCATCCCAATTGATACCAGATGGGGATCAGAGCGTTGATGATGTAAGGATAGGAGTTTGGTTTTGGATGCATTAAAGGTAACCAGCCACGTCTTCCCCCACTGAACCACGCGCTCGAGATCAGAGGAGAGAGAATCAGAGAGAACTTTGTCATTTACAGCCTTTGACGTGTTGTCGTAGATGGTCGTGTCATCAGCATAGATGTCAACGAATGATTTAAGTATGTGTTTAGGGAGGTCATTGATGTAGATCAGGAAGAGAGTTGGGCCCAGGATTGACCCCTGAGGGACTCCAGCATTAATACTGCAGGCCTCTGATTTTTGTCCATCGACCACTACTCTTATGAGCCTATCGGAGAGAAATGATTTAATGATTTAAAAAGTCTCTTGCTGTCACCTGTCCACTTTAGCCTGGTGTGCGTTTCTCTTTCTTTATACCGCATTCTGTGCACAGCCGGCCCACTCTTATCTTCGATTTTCATGTCCGTTCGTTTTAGACCCCACTTTGTTTCTCCTCGAGCACGTGGTGTATTTTTCTCCTTTTTTTCTTTTTCTTCTTGCGCACACTTCCTAATTTGCATATGCCTTTTTCGGCTGGTGCTGCTGCTGCTGCTAATCTCTTCGCAGCCAGCCATCCTTCGCTGTTGCTTATATTTTCCCATGCTCTCATACGCACTATATTACAGTAACTCCGTATCGAATAGGATCCGAGAACTCATAATGGATTATTACAACCAACTCTCCATACGAGTTTCGTCAAACCGTTTTAGATCGAGATGGCAGAGACTTGAAAAACGTATGTACACTTTCAGCCACCTATGATTCTTGCAATGGACATGCTCGTGAAATCTACCGAATAAAAGAAAGTCAATGTTCTGTGGGGATGAGTCTCTTTGCTGCTTCGGTTGCTTGGAGACTTGGGTAGAAAAATACCAGTTAAGAATCTGTTCTTGACAATTAGTCCGACATGTGCGAAGGCAGGAACTGTCCCAATACCTGTCGGACTCAGGTACGCTGCCTGGGTGTTACCTAAGAGGTCCATTCTCCCTGACCGTGCTACCTGGCGTTCAGATGGGGCAAGTTTATAATTTCTTGCGTGAGGCGCCCATACCGGGAATGCCGATGGAGACGCCCAGGCAATGTTTACTAGGTCAGAGTTCCATTACTTAAGTGTCGCTGTCTGGACATCCTCACTTTCCGACCTTGTGTCACATCTTGCTGAGGTGGGCAGCAAGTAAATATCTACATTACTGGAGTTTGCAAAATCCCTAGCTGAGCCTATATGGTTACAACTCATTCCATTACAGGATGTAGATCGAGGTGACTTAAAAGAAATTGAAGCTTTGTAAATGTATATCTGTAGTAATCAGGAGAGGATGAGTACATCAACGTGGGGAGAAATCCATTGCATCGTTGGATGATAATTCAGTTAAAAGCTCAACGAAATATTTTTACAATACTCTTAAGAACACACCAACTATCATCAAGGATAGACGCGAGACTTTTTATTCCTGGCTGGCGAAAATAGACAAATCAGAGTTGCCTTCGCTTTAAAGCCTGGCTATACAACTACTGCGTACCTCCGCAAATATTATGGCCTCTCCAAGAGTATAGCGTTCTCATTTCGATTCTGGAGACGAGGGAAAAGGTGCAAAGGGTTTTCTTCGAAGTTGGTAAAGAGTGCCACGAAACTTAAGCAGCGCATCCCTGTATGCAGCTTCTAACGTTATCCAGCTATCATTCAGGAGATTGGTAGAGGAATACGAAATACAACAAAAAAAAACAAGAGATGCCAAAGTGTCAGGCACCGGGATCAAAGTCAACATCCGTAGGAAACAGAGTGCTACCTATAGAAGAAGGTAACCTGAAAATAAAAACAATTGTTGGTTCAGTCGCTCAGGGAGGGAGCAAGCTGGGGACTGATTTTTTCCAACATGCCTTGGCTTGAGGAAGCGCCAGAATCTCATACAAGAGAAAGTAAGAAGCCAGAAAAGTAAAAGAGAACCAAAAATAGATGGCCATAACCAATAAGGAGCGTGGATCAAGTGGGACCAAAAATATAGATGTGGTCAAATCTCTTGAAAGTCGATTTTAGTCAAACGACAAGTTTGGTTCGGATGGCTTATGACAACAGCGTATTCTTTTCATTGTTTTGACTCTCGAGTGTGCATCCGTGGATATCTTATAAGCTTTTATATAGAGTAATGTGGTTCTTGGTTGATTGACTGTGTCTAACTGTGTCGGATATATACTCGAGACACAACACAATGAAAAGAATATGCTGTTGTCATAGCCCTACTTATGACACGCTACCAAGTCCTACGACTACATATATGGCGGTAAATAGAATCACCAAAATGACCCTTATGCCTGGGGAAGAAATTCTTCAGAACACATTTTAAGTGGATGTAGAACTGCCTTGTTAGACGGACGCTATTGATGACGGTATGGTAAGGTTTTAGCTACCACGTCATTTGTGATTGCCGAAGCATTGCTAGGCAATAAACGCACTCCAGAGAAAAGAAGTAATTGCTTTGTTAAAGGTAGTTAATTGAAACGAGTAAGAAATTACAAGCAAAACAAAGCCGACGTACACAATAAATAGACACCAAAGAATTGGGCACAACACAACCAATTAAAATCAGGATTTTACCAAACGAACGTGTTATTCTTGTCGCTCTTAGTTTCACGTACATCTAAGAAATACGTTTACGTGTTTTCAGACAATCCTTATGTTTGTTCTTCATATTTTCATTTTCAATCTATTTTCGTTGTTCTTTTTTGTTTCTTTTGAATTAATTTTTATTTCTTTGGTAATTGAAATCCTACCGTCATTGTTTTTGTTTTGTCTCGACATTTTTCTTTGATTTCGTTAACCCCCTCCTTTTTTTTTTTTTTTTTTGTAATATCCTTTCTTGTTTTGTTTTTGTTTTGTTTTTGTTTTTTTTTGTTTTTTTTTTGTTTTTTGCTGTTTTGTGTGTGTGTGTGTGTGTGTGTGTGTGTGTGTGTGTGTGTGTGTGTGTGTGTGTGTGTGTGTGTGTTTTGTTTACTAAGTCTTTTAGATGCCCGTCCGCATTTTTCTTTTTCCTAACTCATTTTTATTTATTTATTTATTTATTTATTTATTATTTCGTATTTGTTTTCTTCTCTTTCATTCCTGCCATACTGCATATTCCTTTGTGCCCATCTTTGTCATAAACCCTTTGATTTTTTTTATTTTCATTTGCAAGAATCTTGTTGACGAGATCACACCCAGATGTCCATTACCTGAATTGCACATGCGCGAACATCTTGCAGATCAACAAATCCCGCTGGGCGACTCTGATAAATCTTTAAACATAACTAAAAACGTATTCACTCTAATAAGTTAAACATTTTTAAATATTAAATCGTCCTACAACAGGGGAAATATTATTGTCATCTATATAAGATTCTTCTTTGTCTGCCTGTCTGTCTTTCTGTCTGCCTGTCTGTCTGTCTGTCTGTTACACCTTTTTCAGAAATTACTCATCCGATCTGGTTAACAATTTGTGTGGATCTTTGTTTCGATAAGGTACAGCGAACTAAGTATTATATTATCCGTTCAATGCACAGTTAGAGATTAATAGTGATTAGTCGCCACAATACCACATTTACTCTATAAGTTTTATCGGAAATTACTGAGTCGATCTGGCTTAAACTTGCATGTCCCTTTGTTATGATAAGTGTTGTAATCTGGGGGAGTATATATTATTACGTATGTCTAAACTCGTGTATCGTCCTGTACTCTAAAATGTTCTTCCCATACAGTGTATATGCGTTTGTATATACGCGTCACTGTCACCTATATGACGTGTGTATATACGTGTGTTCGTCTAATCTAGTCTTTCTATTGTTCGTTGAATTGATGCGTGTATAACACTTACGACGATCTTGATATATTAACAGATACAGTTTAACAACGGACATATAAAAAAATTTCACAAAGGATTTATCAAGGCCCAGAGGCCACTCGAGGATAAGGGTTATTAAGCGTACAGTGGTCAATGGGACAATGTCGTAGTAATTGTTAGTAGTGGAAATTTGGTAAATTGGATTACTTAAGTGGAACAGCTCATCAAGAACTTGTTTACGTTGGACTTGAAGACGACCATATTATAGTCAAACGGAAAGCAGGCAAGTGGAAGAAAGTTCCACAGGTGTGCAGTCCTAAGAAAGAAACTTTGTTCAGGGTCTCTACGTTTAGGTTTAAAGATAAAGAGTAGGGGAAATTATTTATAGTGGTTTAAGCTCGCTATTGATAATAGGAAGGGGCAAATAACAGTTTTCTGGAGTTGTAACATTATGCCAGCCAAAGAAATGTACCAGGTCCGTTTTTGGTCTTGTTTTACGAAAAACTGCAAAGAAGATTTATCCTAATAAATCAAGAAATCTCGGCTTGTTTTTTAGCAGCTTGTTTCCTATTGGAAAATGTTCCTCATTGAAAGCTGTAACGCTGGTCCTAAATTATCACCATTTTTGGTCCCCTCTACTGGGAGCCATGGTGGTCTGTTCTCTTTGATTGATTGAT
Source organism: Euprymna scolopes (assembly GCF_053919585.1). NCBI lineage: Eukaryota > Metazoa > Mollusca > Cephalopoda > Sepiida > Sepiolidae > Euprymna > Euprymna scolopes. The sequence goes on along the minus strand of NC_136516.1, from coordinate 40,217,401 downwards.
TGATTGACAAAATAATCCGTGCCTTTTTCAAGCTCTACCTAAAGACCACATCACTTTAAGTGATCTCTACGTAATGCTACACCAGACTCTAGAGGTCAATCTATTTTTAAATTATTGTTTGTTCTAACATTCTTTTCTATTAAAACATCTTAACATAAATAATTTAGTCTGTGCATATTTATTTCGCTATGATACTATTTTATTTTTTTAAATATTATAACGATCATAATAATCGGACGAACGTATAGAAATGCATGTGAAATAACGTCACCGGTAAAGAAAAAGCTTATAAGAAGACGATCACCTTAGAGACGTGGATAACCTTTGTGGTTACGTAAGAGACGTGGATGATGTCACAGTCGTAACGAGAAATCACGCATGGAGGGTGAATGAGGAAATAAATGTCGCTGTTACAACGGAAAAAGAAACGAGTTGAAAGTTATTTCCTATTCATTGTCGACTTTGCGATTGAGTCTAAAATGTGTCGGACACCGTTGTATTTCAATTCTAATGCAAACAAATTCATTGTTGAGCCGTTGTCTTAAATAATCAATTTCTACCTAATTTCCACTATTTCCGATTATCACGGTTTTGTCGTACCTGCCACCTGGCACTCATTAAACATTATCCTAGAGTGTCCTTTGGGCCTTGATGCGCGATGATGTTCTAGTAAAAAAAATGAAAAGGACTCCAAACAGTTTATTACATTATAGGTATTGTTTCGATTCAGTTTATTTGACAACATAAAAAGGTGGTAGAGATTGGTGATGGGACAATTCTAATATTTTCCTAGATTCCGATACAATTATAGATTCTGTTCTAAATTCCTGATTCCGATACAATTACCGATCCCGGTTTTGATTCTTTTGAAATCTCTAAGTATTTACCGACAAGGTCCTTACTTCTTTTTAACTTGTTTGATTATCACAAAACCCCATGCAATACGCACATATATTTTGCAAACGTACTAATACATTCGTGAGAGAAAATTTATAGGTTTGGGTTTTAATAGTTTAAAATCAAAATATTTATTATTTTATCATTAGTACGATCGATAATAAATAAACATTTATTGATAAACTAAAGAATAAAAATGAATTAAAAGAATCGTTTTTGGTATCGAAAAATAGACACTATTTTTTCCGATTAATATACCGATTCCGATTAATCGTTCCAACACTAGTCAAAATTTACAGAAAACATGATTCCAGTAACCAAACATCTGTCCAAATTTACCTTGAATTGTTGAGTTGTTAGTGCATTTATTGCCTCTCTTGGGAGTTTATTTCAAAGTCCAGAGGTCAAGATGAGAAAATGGCCCTGGTTCGATTTAAATCAAAATGAGTGATGAAATAGTTTCATATAGTGTTTGCATAAACCTTTTTCTGGTGCAGGAGTGAATAACAGGTCCTTAAATATAATAAAAGTAAAAACTATAATCCCGAGCAACAACGGGTCGGGACAGGTAGTAATAATGATAACTCAGAACATTTTCATCAACATGATGCACCTTTTTTTTTTCTGTGCCATGAATGTTAACCCATTATGTTAAAGCCAGCTGAATTCGTCTGAGCCGTAAATTATGCCGCGATGGAGATGACATTAGTCATGCTCACTTACGAAAATGCGGTGTTGATTTCCCGCCGAGAGAATGCGACATAACTTATAGCAAGATAAAACACAGCTTCATATCAGGCCATCTCGACACACCCCTTCTCTCTTCTTTTACGCATCTTTCCTTATATCTAACATTCTTTAACCCTGTACAATTATGCTTTTTTTATACACAACAAACTAAGCAACCTAATTCATAAAGAAAAAAACGAGAAATAAAATACAACAGCCTAGGCGGGGCAATAACGACACAGACAAACACACACACACATGCACATGCACACACGCGCGCGCACACACACGCATACACAAATATATATATTTATATATCTATAAAAGTGAAAGTGTCTGTGTGTGTGCGTATGTCTGTCTGTGTACATATCCCTACACAATAACTCTGTCAATTTTCAGTCTACAGACTCGAAATTTGATATACAGGGTACTGAGATTTGGGAAAAATCTTTGTAATCCGTTTTCGGCCAGAAATTTGCCTGTTAAAAGGTCAAAGTTCAACGATTTTACCTTTGAGAACTCTACCAAACACCTCCGCTAATGTTGGGTATAAAAATTTGAAATTTTAGATATAGGTTCCTTTGACATGGATCTAACTTGATTTGAGCCCGAAACAATAAATGTTCAGGGGTCATAATAGGGGTCAAAGTTTTAAAAAACATTACCTCTGCGGTCTCTACGAAATTACTCAAACAATTTCTGGTCTAAACATTTGAAATTTTACATAAAGGGTATTCAGAGATAAGGCAAGCTTTTTAATCGGTTTGGGTCGAAAAGTTGAGCTACGAATATATACATGCATGTATGTATATTTGTATGTCTGCCTAAAACTTTCAACAAAGGCGACGGATTTTCACAAGATCAGTATCGTTTTGAAGCTCGACCCTTCAGGCGACAAATACCGAAAAATTGGCTAAAAACATAAATATCTTCACAATCAACTGGGCATTTTTCTAGAGGGTGGGGTCGCTTTTTTCACCGATATTTTCGAAAGTCGTCCCCTCTTTTTATTGTCTAGCCTTAATTTAAACCTACGTCACTTCCAGTTTGGTGATGGTCATAACAGCAAAGATGTCAGGGTTTCCCCGTTCTTTTCCTCCCTCGCCGTACGGGTTCGAGCCTACTTTCCTACTACCACTTTTTTTCTCAACACACGCCTCCAAACACCAAGGAAACGCCGGGCACGCATTCTAGTATATATATATATATATATATATATATATATATATATATATATATATATATATATATATATATATATATACTAGAATGCGTGCCCGGCGATGCCCTGGTGTTTGGAGGCATTCTAGTATATACACATATATATATATATATATATATATATATATATATATATATATATATATATATATATATATATATATATATGGTAGCTTCCGTCTTGATAGACTACGGATACCCACTGTTAGGGTGCCTGTGCATGGAATTTTTGTGGCAAAAGAAGTTATCCTGTGAATGATTCGCGCATGCGCAGTCGTGAGACAGTTGACAAACAGATAAAAATCTGATGACCTCAAATAAAAATATTTAAATTTTAAACATCTCAGCAGTCCTTTTTCCGAATCAAAACCGATTATAAAGTTTTCCACATATCTAAATACTTCATCTACCAAATTTCAAGTCTGTAGGTCAAACATTCGTTGAGTACATAGGTGAAGAGTATTCCCTACACGCACACAATGCACACGCACAAACACACCAGACATTCACACACAAATGCCCACTTAGATATATATATATATATATATATATGTAAGTTTTAAAAGGCCAAAAACAACGCGAAAAAGACCGGAATCATGAGAGTAAAGAAAAGAAAAATAAACAAACAAATAGACGGGTATATTTGAGAAGAGAAATGCTCAACTGTTTATTGATCTATTATTCCTCACCTCGATGTATAATTATTTTATAACCAAGTTGCTGGTACGTCCAATGTATATAAAGTCCGGACTTTATATATACATATATATATATATATATATATATATATATATATATATATATATATATATGAATGATATTTTTAGAAGGCTAGAACAATGCAGTAATGTACAGTCGTTGTGTGGAGATAAATAAATAAATATATGAATAATAAATAATTCAATAATTTTTTTTTTTATTTATTCTATATATATTTTTTAATATATATTCATTCATTTATCTACCTGAATTTTAACTGTGAGTGATATTTAATTCCAAAGGTTCTAATTACTTATTACCAGTTTTAACATAAATATATATTTAATCTGAAAAGAAACACTAGATAAGTGGATAGTCCTTAATCCGCGGAGTTTCGAAGAAATACTTTCCTTCTCAGCAGAGGGTAGGAATTAGCAAAATGCGGGATCGGATTTTGCATGCAAACGTATTTGATAAAACAACAAGTAAGTCAAAGATCTTACATGATAACAAAAAAGTGAAGCAGAGGGAATATTGGTAAATTAATTGTAATTTTTATTATATATATATATATATATATATATATATATATATATATATATATATATATATATATATTAATGTTGGGACGATTATTTGAATTCGAAATCGGAAATCGGAAAAATCGGATCTTTTGAGGGTACCGAAATCGGTATTGAAATCGGTATCGGAATCGAAAATTTTTTCGATGCCAAAAAGGATTCCTTTAATTATACTTTTTATTTGATGCTGTTTAAAACGAAATATTCCACCGTTGGTAGTAGTAATAAAAAAAATGATTTTGAACGACCAGTGAAGCTAAAATCTTTAGATCATCCCCACAAGTATGTTTCTTTTATATTTGGGAAGTACCTGCACATTTAACATGTGTTTTTCGATAATCTGGAAAAATAACAACTTTATAGTTAAATATTTGGATATTTATAAAGAATCGGAATCAGAATCAATAATTGTATTGGAATCGGAGATCTAGTATGGATTCGATAATAATATCGAAATAAGAGGAAAATATTCCAATGCTCCCATATATATATATATATATATATATATATATATATATATATATATATATGATGATGATTGCAACGTTTTGTCAGACGAGTGCCACTCCCTCAAACACTTTAAGTTAATGAGCCCAAAAGTGACTTCTTTTTTTTTTTTAGTCCTGCCGGTGAATTCACACGCTCAAGCAGGCATGACACTGAAGACGGTCATTGAGATCAATTATTACATGCTTCCAGCATTTCAAGCCTCCACATGTCACAACTTTTCCATCGCCACAGGACCCAATGATACAGGGCTTAACAGAGCTGAGAGGGAAAAGATAATAAAGTATCAAGGATTTATGTATGATATGAAACGAAATTGGAAATTAAAAGACGTTTCAATTATACCAATCATCATAGGAGCAACTGGGCTTATGAAAAAGAACTTTAAAAAGTACTTAGCAAGTATACTCGGTGAACCAAGTGCAAATTAAATACAAACTATTGCACTGAAAAGGACGGCTAGAATCTTAAAAAAGATCTCTTGGCTGGACTTACTAAAATAGGGGTAAATGTAAGACACCTGGTTGGATGTCCGCCCCCTAGAAGAAAAAGATCAAGATTTCTCACCTGTTTGTCTATTTTTTTTATTTTCCACACCACTTCCCACACCTTTTAATACACTTATATATGTGTGTGTGTGTGTGTGTGTGTGTGGTGTATATGTGTGTGTCTATGCGCATGTGTGTGTGTATGGGCACCATCAGCACTTCACATATCAAAACCTCTGGTGACCTCCTAAATAGAATAAAAAATATGGACATACAAAACAAAATCATGCATAGTTTAGACATAATTTTCCTCTACACCAATATTCCAATCAAAAAATGCCTTAATCTACTCCACAAGCACTTAATCAAAATTAAAGCCGACCTACCTTTTTCCTCAGATACACTAATACAAATCATAAAACTCATCACTGATAGAACCTACTTTCAGTTTAATAGTTCTTACTACAGACAGAAATTTGGACTCCCTATGGGTAACCCCCTTAGTGGTGTACTAGCCTGCTTATTCTTAGAATTCTTAGAAACCAACTCTTTTAAACACAAACTTCCGAAAAACTCCACATATTTTAGATATATAGATGACATTCTTATTTTTCTCCCTAAAAACACACAAATAGAACATATATATATATATAGCTAATTTTTTATGACGCACTGTCTATATGGTAAAATAATGCGCCCATGTTACTTATTATGTTGTCCTTTTGGCCAAGATCAAAGTGTAGCATCTGTTCTTCAGATGCGGCACTTCCATTTCTCGTTCTCTTTCAGTGGATGACAAATCCTTCACGACTAAGACAATTTTTTATTTTTGTACCTTTACTCCACGTTAAAAAACGACTCTGGTGTCTAACTCTGTCCCGTGGGGAGGCATTGTAAATAGGTACTTATTATGTTGTTCACAGTATATGTTTAAAAAGAATCCATAATGATCCGTTTATTAGTTAGGATGTAATCCTTTACATAGAAAAACATATATACGTACATAACTTTAGAGAGAGAGAGAGAGTTAGATTAAATATCATTTTTTTACGACACTAATTGCATTAAAGAAAAAACATGCAGAGTCTCTGGTTTCTGCCTTTTGCTTACCAAAAAGGAAACGTTTTTTTTTTAAAGGAACTGAACAAATATGTCCCTTCCAAAATTAGTCAAATTTTCATATTAAAAACGGAATCTTGAAAAGCGGAAACGTGAAACACGACATATTGCTCTGCTTCATCAGTCGGCCATTTTGTTTTTAAATTACATTATTTTAATGTAATTCATTCGCTATTAAATAATATATTATGCAGTCTTCGTTTCCTTTTCTAATTAGAAATTAAAAAGTACAACTACAACATGTGTATTGGTATGTAAAAAAAATTATATTAATCTGGTCCTTGCTAAAAATGAGCATGTCAGCAGATATTACTCGGTATTTTTATAAACTTATCACGCTTCTTATCAAAAATCGTCACAATCTTTATTTTTATATGCCATGTGCGAGGTCATTGCCACGAAATCTATACACTATAAAAATATTTATGGTGTTTCGGGGTTGAAACGTAAATAGTTTGGACGTAAATAGAAAACTTTAAATGCTTGACAAAAAAAGGAATTGGCAGAATGCACATTACTAAGGCAGTCTTATGATATAAATACCCGAGTTCGAATCTCATGTCAATCTAAATGAGTTTTATCAATAATGGATAATGTGTTTTATTAATTTTCCCGGCGCAGTCTGACTCCAACTTTTTGATGAAAGTGTGAACATTTTCAAACCGTGTAGGCACTTAAAGTAGTCCAACAAATTCTCATGTAAAAACATACGATCGCTCGATGGGCCAATTACTCAATGATAAGCCTTGTCTGTTTGCATTAATAGAAAATAGTGCATCAAAGCATGTTGTTTTAAGAGTCTGTCTGTTCGAAATCAAATAGAAATATGTGATTGGTTAACAAAAAAGGGAATAGGCAGAGTACTCATTACTAAGGCAGTAGATTTTATGATGTCAATAGCCGTCATTTATTTGTCTTCGATCATTAATCAAGTGAAAGTAAAACATGAATCAATTCAACTCACATGTTTTTTTTATTAATGAGTCATCACTTATCAAGAACAAATACCATTCGAGTATGAGTATCCAGTCCAATAACAATTTTTCAGTTAAATTATTTTGCAACATATCCAATTATATATATAATGCATTAGCAACTAGTGATGGAACGATTCCAATATATTTTTCTGATTGTAATAGAATTACCGATTCTGTTCTAAATTCCTGAATCCGATACAATTACTGATTCTGATTCTTTTTAAATTTCTAAATATATAGTTGTCCTTTGAGGGAGGGGGTTGGATTACTGGAAAACCTATGAAATATGTGCATATAACTGGATATGTGTTTATAAATGTTTCAGGTGTGGTCTGACTCTAACGTTATCTGGAAACCAAAACGTTGTAATCTCAGTTTATGCCGCAAAGGAGATCAAGAATAGGTAAGAACTTCAACTCGCTTTTTCTTTCTAACAACGACATTTATTTCCTCATTGTTACGGCCACGACGTTATCCAGTGATCTCGAACTTAATCTCCTTCCATGCTCTAACGTGATCGTTCTCTTTTTTATTTCTTTATCGGTGACGTCATTTCATATGCATTTGCATACGTGCGTCCTTGTTATGTTAGCCAACTGTTTGAAAGTGTGAAAAAATTTCAAACAATGCATGCACTTGAAGTAGTCCAACAAATATTTATGTAAAGACATTCAATCACTCGATGGGCAAATTACTAAGTGTTGTCAGCCTTATCTATTTACATTAATAGAAAATAGTACGTTAAAGCAAGTATTCTGTTGGAGGAAGAAATCAGGTTATATACGAGGTCCCTTCAATAAGGTTCCAGACTTTTTTCATATGAGAACCATTATTGATAGTACATACATGAAAACTTAGCCCCCCCCTCCTTTGAAATAATATCCTCCGGTTGCAATGCACTTGTTGTACGGTTCTAACAACTTCCGGAAGGCACGGTGGAAGTTCTCTTGTGTGAGCGTGTCAATGACCCTTGTCACAGACTTTTTCATCTCACCAATTATCTCATAACGACAACCTCTAAGGTTTTCCTTGAGCTTAGGGAATAAGCAAAGGTTACAGAGAGCAAGGTAGGGACTATAAGGAGGGTGAGGAGTTGTCTTGATTCCCATCTTGGTTAAATAGTCCGTAAAAAGGACTTGGTTAAATAGTCCGTAAAAAGGACTTGGTCAAATAGTCCGTAAAAAGGACTTGGTCAAATAGTCCATAAAAAGTTGTGAACTGGTGCAATTCGCCCAAATCTTCCACATCTTCAGTTCCTCGCTAATAATTGTGTGACTGTTCCCACACTGACATCAACCTGTGTTCCTATTCACTATAGACACACGCCGTTCCCTATCCATGAAGTTCTCTATTTTGGCCAATCAAGTCTGGTGTTCTGACTTCTTTACTCCTCGCACGGCTTTCATCATCCCTCACAGACTCCCTGCCTTCCGTGAATCTTTCATGCTACTCAAAAACAAACTACTGGCCAATTAGTAGATGTCCTGTAACAAAAAAAGAAAACCAGTTTTCATCAAACGGAAATGGAATCATGCCATCTTGTTTATGGCGACAATTTTATCTCGTTCTACTCTGTAGCTATGTAGTAAAAAGAAAACAATCAAATTCAATGCAATCTATACTCCTGTAAATTTGGGTTGTTTTGTGTATTGATAGTCATATTAAAAAAAAACTTTTCTCTATTAATTTAAAAAGAAAACACAAATTTCTTATATATATATATATATATATATATATATATATATATATATGTATATATATATATACATATATACATATATATATATATATATATATATATATGGGTCGTGCAATTGCATTCATCTGCAAAATATCTAGCTAATTTGCATATTCTTTTAGACATTCATTTTAATTAATTCCCTATTAGTTTTTCGGTTTTCTCATAGGATGATCATCTTTAGTTAACTATTACGTGTATTTATATTCATGCAGATATTCTACATGATTTATACTTGTGTAATATTTGTGTAAAAAGTTTATAGTAAACACAAACTTCTTTTTAAATATATTTATGTATACGTATATATATATATATGACAGCCCCTTTAAGAAATTCATTTCTTATCGTTGAGCACTTTCAGTTGAATTAAAGTCGGTCAATTTAGCTCTTATGCATAGATCATCATATAACGATTAGATCACTCTCTGACTGACGTAAATGAACATTTAAAATTTAAAATGTTTAAATTCAACGCTATTTTCACGCGGTTAATGGTAGCCGAATGGATACGGTCTCCGCTAATCGAGCCAGAGATTCTCGTGTTGCGGGGCTCGAATCGTTCGGTTGGTGTTAATCGTGACACCCTGCACTGAAGAACCCCAAAAGGATGAAACACTAATGTCTGTAGGTATTTAACTATTATAGTAAAGAAATAATTATGGCATGTATATATTTATTTGTTTCTCGTCTGTCAGTTTTTGTCTATAGACATGAAACTTTATATATAGGGTATTCTAACTCATGAGAAACTTTACATTTGTGTTTTAGCCGGGAAAAATCGGTGCAAAGCGTGAAATTAAAAAAAAATGGCCAGGTGAAGGTCGAACGACGATATTATAAATATGCATGTGTAACGTAATAGCTATTGGTTCATGTTTTAATTTTTAGCCTTGCAGAAAATATATGTTCGTAGCTCAAGCATTAACGTCAAAGGAAAAAGTAAATCGTAAGCTAAACGTTTTGGTTTCGATTCTCGATAGTGGCGCACGAGTATGTTTGTTTTTTTTTGGGGGGGGGTTACTTTTTAAACCAGTATTATATAGTGGATTGAATATAATATAAGAATAAATACGAAATCTGCATTAATCAAAATATCATATAAAAGCGTATCTTCGACCAGGTAATGCCGGGCGGCCTGCTAGTCTATAAATATTTAAAGACATAAAAGAAATTGAAGTTTACTATTTTTTTTCTAAAAACACTTCAACACTTTTCGAGTTATATAAAGCAGAATCTTTGACCAGATTCTGCTTTAAATAACTTGAAAAGTGTTGATATGCCGTAAAACAAAATAAACTAAACCCAGCCGATAAAGAGACTGACTTTACTGTATATATTAGATTTAGAAAGAAATAAAAGCTGTCCTATTAAGTAACGCGTATATTACTTGTTGAGTCACATCGGTTATGGCGTAAAAGTCACTTGATCTCGACGGGGTTCTTGTATGCCCACCCAACATAAATAATTTATTCTTTTCCTCTTCATCAGTCAGCCACCTGCTTTTTGGGGGGGGAGGGGTCTTTTTTTTTACATCAGCATTTCACATACAAATTCTTGCGTACATAGGAAATGTTTTCAATAAGTTTCTAGACTTTTTTTTTCGTTCGCAAGTGTGTTTTTTTTTATAATGAAGTAGCATTTTTTTTTTAGCTCCTTCCTAAAAGCAAGTTGCTTCATACCTTGTCTGGGGGTGACTTCCATTTAAAAAAAATAGAGAGAGATATCTGAGCTGCGACTTCATAGATGAGGAAGCAGTTCTCCCCTTTTTGGGACACATTTGACTCTTCTAGAACTAGAGGATTACATCAGGATTTAAGTACTTTCTGGGGCAGCAGAATAATCTAAGTATTTTTCTCAGCGACTTTTAGCAACGGATTCGATATGAGTCTTTCATTTAAGTTTGGGGTGAAAGTCAGTTCGACGAGCTTGCCAGTGAGCCATTTATTTCAACTGAGGAAAAAAAGAGGACCCGAGCGTTGCTGATGAAAAGAGAGGAACTTGATCGCGGAGATGTTTAATATAACAAGCCAGAAATGATATTACTATTAGGAAACGAATCCCAGATGAACCTTTTTATTTAGCATCCCTTAGCAGAATATAGAATATGTGAGTATAAATAGATTTACTGACACATGATCGTCCATGTCAGGACATCCTCACAGGCATTATCATTATTTTGTAGTGGTTTTATAGAAATCACTAGAGAGACAAGGTATGAAGCCACTTATGTAACGAGATAAAAAATATGGCTTCAGGATCAAAAACTAACCAACAGTAAATGACAGGTGGATATATTCCGATCCAGAAAACAGTAATTATTCCCCCTTTGTCAGAAGCAAGGCTCAATGAATATGAGGACTAAAGAACAAAATATGGAAAGCAGGAGCTACAAAGCTGCCGAAGGTAAACTCAAAGTCCGCGTTCTTCTCTCCTTTGGTACTTTCAACAACAACAACATATTCTTTTCCTTGTTTTGATTCTCAGGTATATATCCATTGATATCCTTTATGTTTTTATGTAGAGTGATGTGATTCGCGGTTGATTAATTGTGTCTAACCATATCGGATATATACTCGAGAGTCAAAAGAATGAAAAGCATATATAATGCAACCCCCAACATGGGACTCTCTGTAACTCGTTAGATTGAAATCCTATAGACTATCACATGTGCAACATTGCTACAAGGAAGACTACTGACATTCTTATCATATCATAGCTTAATTAAAGACTGACGTCCTCTAGATGATGTCCAAAATGATTAGAGACCAGTTAATTTCAGCTTGTGAATGATTTCTGCTATGAATGGAGTGTTGGCATATCATAACTATTAATGCTTTGCAGAAGATTATGCCCAAAGCCAAATGTGTGTGTGTGTGTGTGTGTGTGTGTGTGTGTGTGTGTGTGTGTGTGTGTGTGTGTGTGTGTGCAGCACATATATGACAGAAAGTAGTGGGAGAAATGTACAGTTGACTTAACCTAGACATTATATTTACAAGGAAGCAACACATAGGATGATATCAATTACATCTATCAGTCTTAGTCCGGTATTATTTGATTTTGTGTGTCATAACTAGGGCTATGACAACAGCATATTCTTTTCCTTGTTTTGAATTTCAGGTATATATCCATTGATATCTTATATGTTTTTATGTAAAGTGATGTGGTTGATTAATTGTGTCTGTGTCGGATACATACTCGAGAGTCAAAACAATGAAAAGAATATGCTGTTGTCATAGCCCTAGTCATAACTATCATAGACAGAATTAATATATCTCCATCTTCAATTTACTCGGATCTCAAGTCATCCTTTTATTTACACCTGTCAGCTTATGTCTCCCCTATTCTCACATCTCCATGTCATATAAGAGAGGTTAAAAAGTAGGAGATAACTCTGCCTAAAACAGAAAAGGTGTTAGCTCCTCTTGCTTGTGGTTCTATTACCATTGTTCATTGAATTTGAGTGATATCTTATATGTTTTTTATGTAGAGTGATGTGGTTTTCGGTTGATTAATGGTGTCTAACAGTGTCGGATATATACTTGAGAGTGAAAACAATGAAAAGAATATGCGGTTGTCATAGCACTAATCATCTCTATACCCGTCTAGTTTGCCCTGTATACCCAGTATACACTGATTATACGCCAAATTTTGCTGCTGTGAAAAGCAGGTATCCAAAACTACCCATAATTTGAATTGCGTTGGAAGTGCCTGTTTACTTTGCCTCCCCACGAGAGAAGAGTTGGACACCAAGGTCGTTTTTAATGTGGGGGAAAATAAATAAAATATTCTCTCAGTCGTGGAGGATTTTTCCTCCGCTAAGCGAGAACAAAAGATTGAAGTGTAGCATCAGATCAGGTACTACACTTGGCTCTTGACCCGAAAGCAAAGAAATCTCTTCCAAATGTCGTTTGAAGTTAATCGCCAAGAATCTTTTTATTATTATTATTATTATTATTATTATTATTATTATTATTATTATTATTATTATTATTATTTCAACCTTTTCAACGAAATAATTTGATCTTTTCTTGTTTGCATGGGCTTCGGTGTTTGCTGGCTGTGAAAAATAATTATATATATATATATATATATATATATATATATATAATTATATATATATATATATATATAATTATATATATATATATATATATATATATATATATAATTATATATATATATATATATATATATATAATTATATATATATATATATATATAATTATATATATATATATATATATATTATTATATTGTCATGCATTTTTGCTTTTAAGCAAAGCATTTCCATTTTTTTAGATGTATATGCGCGAGAATAGTCGCTATTGACATAATAATAATCGATAGTTTCTGCATAACAAAACAGATCTGTAAAAAAAAAAAAGAAATTGTAAACTGCAGGAGGAGCATTTTGCATGAAAAATATATATTTGGATCTTGGAATGTAGCTATACTGGTATTCTTATATATATATATATATATATATATATATATATATATATATATATATATATATATATATATATGAACAAATGATTAATAAAACATGTTAAAAAAACATCTTGAAAAAGAGTTAAAAACATATTTTATTTTAAAAAAGGAAGCACAAGATAAGTGGATAGTCCTTAATCCGCGGAGTTTCGAATAAATACCTTCCTTCTCATCAGAGGGCAGGAATTAGCAAAATGCAGGATCGGATTTTGCATGTAAAAGTATTTAATGAAACCACAAGTAAGTCACAGATCTTTAAAAAAAGGGTGAGGTAAGGGGAATAGGAGGTAAAAGAAAAAATGATAAAAAGATTTCACATGAAATATATATATATATATAAAAGAATACCTGTATATATATATATATATATATATAAATAAAAGAATACCAGTATATATATATATAAATAAAAGAATACCAGTATATATATATATATATATATATATATATATATATATATATATATATATATATATATATATATACGGGTATTCTTAATACACACAATAATGTATATAGATACAATCAAGCGACGCTGAAGAGAGGTAGGTACCTCAAAACATGCATGTACGTAGATTACTGTTTTAAAAATAATTTTAAAATAAATAAATATTATATACGTCCAAATTAAATATAGTAGATTTTCTAAGTAAAACGAGCTTCGAGGCGTAGCCGCTATTTAACCGTATTTATCATTTAAAAAAATCAACAAGGAATATATTTTTTTTTTTTAGTTTTAGTTGTTTTAGATGAGAATTTATATGTCGCTACACGTTCATGAGCATTTTTCAGTCAGCCAAATACAAGTAACTAGAGACCCATTCAGGCGAAGCTGCCCACACAAATGCATAGAGACTATATATATATTATATATATATATATATATATATATATATATATATATATAAAAGTGAACGTGTCTCTGTGTCTGTGTCTCTTTGTCTGTGTGTGTCTGTGTACATTTTCCTACACAATAACTCTGTCAATTTTTAGTCTACAGACTCTAACTTTGATATGCAGGGTACTGAGATTTGGGAAAATCGATGTGATCGGTTTTCGGCCAGAAATTTCGCTGTTACTGGTGTCAAAGTTCAACGATTTGACCTTTGAGAACTCTACCAAACTTTTCCGAGAATTTTGGGTCTAAACACTTGAGATTTTAGATATAGATTCCTTGGACATGGATCTAACTTAATAATTTGATTTGAGCTCAAAACAATAAATGTTAAGGGGTCAGAATAGGGGTCAAAGTTAAAAAAAATTGTCTTTTTTTGTTTCTTTTGTTCAGCAGACACCTCCAAACACCTGGGCAACACCAAGCCGAAATGCTAGTATATATATGGGTGTGTGTGTCTGTGTGTATACCTCTGGTCTTCGTTTTATCTCTGTGTAAGTTTTCAGTAATCAAGGTGCCAATTCCAGGGACTCAAACTTGTTCCAAATATTATATATATACATATCTTCCATCCATCCATCCATCCATACTCCTATAAATTCGTTTCTCTTTTGTGTGTATTGATATTCATATTAAAAACCCTTTTTTCTATTTATTTAAAAAGAAAACACAATTTTCTTTTATATGGGTCGTAGAATTGCATTCACTAGCAAAATATCTAGCTAATTTGCATATTCTTTCAATCATTCATTTTAATTAATTCCCTATTAGTTTTTTTTTTTCGGTTTTCTTATGGAATGATCATCTTTAGTCAACTATTACGTGTGATTATATTCATGCAGATATTCTACATGATTTATACTTGCGTAATATTTAGCGTAAAAAGCGTGCAGTAAACACAAAATTGTTTCCATATATATTTATCTATACGTATATATTTTTGTTTTTCTATCTTTCTATTTATCTATCTATCTATAAAAGTGAAGGTGTCTCTGTGTCTGTGTGTCTGTGTACATTTACCTACGCAATAACTCTGTCAATTTTTAGTCTACATGCTCGAAATTTGATATACAGGGTACTGAGATTCGGGAAAATCGATGTGATCGGTTTTTGGCCAGAAATATGGCGATTAAGGGGTCAAAGTTCAACGATTTGACCTTTGAGAACTCTACCAAACTCCTCCCACAATTTTTGGTCTATGCACTTGAAATTTTACATATAGGTTCCTTGGACATGGGTCTAACTTAATAACTTGATTTGAGTCCAAAACAATAAATTTTAAGGTATCATAATAGCGATCATTTTTTTTATTTTTTAAATTGACCTCTGCGGTCTCTTCCAAATTACTCAGACAATTTCTGGTCCAAATATTTGAAATTCTACATAAAAGGTATTCAGAGATAGGACAAGCTTTTTTATCAGTTTCGGTCGAAAATTTTTAGTTACCAATATATAAATGTATGTATGTCTATTTGCATGTCTGCCTTAAACTTTCAATAGAGGCGACGGATTTTACCAAGATCAGTATCGTTTTTAATTCGACCTTTCATACGACAAATATCGAAAAATTGGCTAAAAGCATTAATATCTTCCCCTTTAACTAGGCACTTTTCTACAGGAGGGGTGTCATTTTTTTCGCCGATATTTTTTTAAGTTATCCTCTCCTTTAGATTGTCTAGCCTTAATTTAAAAAATATCGCTTCCGGTTTAACGGTGGTCGTAACAGCATAAACGTTAGGTTTTACCCTGTTCTTTTCCTCCTTTGCAGTACGGGTTCGAGCCTGCCTTTCTACTACCACTTTTGTTTTTGCTCAACATACACATCCAAACACCCGGGCAACACCGCGCTGAAATCCTAATATATATATATATATATATATATATATATATATATATATATATATATATATATATACATTTCCTTGTTTTCCATTTAATTTCAAAAATTTAAGCAGATAGTTAAGAAGCTGATAACATTAGTATTGTCTCCTTAAATAACCATTTCAATATGTTATAGCATATCTTTTAGTGGTCTCTTGGTCCTTTCCTGTTCCAAGAAAGAATTCATCAAGTTTGATGAAACATCCACCTTAGTGCTGTTGAGTATACACCATTTGAAAAACGTTCACTATTACTCGTATGAGCCACTGTTTAGCTTCGAACACTACATTATTTTTCATATTTCGTTAGCGTTTATTTACAGGGTAACATATCCGCATGTCAGATTGTGCTGACAAATCCTTGTGCAGAGATGCCTTAGACATTGGATGACAGTGTCTAGGAGGCATCCAATTTCTATCCTGCAAACATTGTGGCCAATAAATAACACTGATTATTTGATATATGAGAAATGTGTTTTCCATCGATTGTTTACGTTATATGAGCTTCACTAACGTTACACATCGGTAACGATCAGCCGTTAATCTGTTGTTTAAGATCGTTTAACTTTGCCACACCAGTCGCGGAATTTATTATTATGAAAACCAACGATTTATTTGTTAGTTGAATCCACCCATCTTTTTAACTAGCGTTAATCGTACAGATTGAATTGCCCGATCTTAACAATAACCGCTATTTTTTTTTTTTTTGAGAAACTACATTTCAAGATGTGTCAAACTAGCTGAATTGTGTCTTGAAAATTAGTGTAACCTAAGAAACTGTTGCCCCCTATCAGGTTGACAAGAATGTTCTTGCGGTTTTTAATTTTTAAATTTAAATGAACATATCTCGGCTCAAAAAAATTATCGATCGAAATAAGCACCATCAGAATTAACACAATTTTCCAACGCAAGTTGTCTCCCGTGTTTCTGCCGTGTGGAAATTGTCGACGAATGCTTGGGTAACCTGCAGGATCTTGGACAGCTAATAGAAGAGAACCCCTCTGATCGACGGCTCCGTTACGCTTTAATGTCAAGACTCCCAGTCCGTTTGGCAACAGTTACGGGGATCCTCCAGAATGGAACAGATGACCTTGGAGCAGATTCTTGCTAGTGCCCAGGATATCATTATCTGTTGTAAATGGGTTTTTATGTTAACCCAAAGTTCGGAAAAATTCTGACGGCACGATGGAAATGCCTGTTTAGCCATGGTGTTTGCAGTATAGCACTAACATTTACCTACAGAAGTCCACTGAAGACTGGTGTACTGGTGGTAAAAAGCAAATCATAGGGATCTGACCTCCTTCTGGGGATGGACATCATCAAGAAATTTAGCGACGTGCATATCGATAAGGGAGGCAATTAGATACATTTTGCTGAGACGGCTTTTGCTCTGGGTACAACAATAGAGCTGGAACAGCCTGACTTTCGCGCACAGTTCGACAAACGTACCAGAACCTGGACCGTGTCGTAGAAGTGGTCCACAAAAATTATGCCACAGAGTACCAGAGTATAACATCTCTGCAAACAGCCCGCGCAGACTATGATACCAAGCTAGAAGCTATGATTGCTAATGGATGGTTATTTCCGTACCCAGACAAGGAATCCGGGCCCTTAAACCGGTTGATCCCACTAATGGCAGTCATTCAGCTGAATCAACAAAAGAGGAAGCCGATGCTGGCCTATCGAGAATTAAATGAGCACGTGGACTCATTTACGGCCCACGCAGACATATGCACCGAGAAGTTAAAAGTAAGGCGATCAGCGAGATCGAATGTATCGGTGTCAGACCTTCGCAAGGCATAGCTTTATATTAATCACTGTGACCCTATCAAACTGTACTAATCCAGGGACAAAGGTATTGCCTGACCCGCATGGGGATCGGATTAAATGTGGCTCCGTTTATCCTGTAAACATTTTTATGCTATCTTGACGATGGAAAACCGCAAACAGCGGCAACATCCGCTTATATCAGGGGTCACCAAACTTTTTTCACAGTGGGCCGGATAACTGAAAGAATGACGAGCGCGGGCCGCATAATCATTCTGTACAATACTTGCAAGTCAGAACGAAAGCTCTGGGAAAAAAGACGAAAAACTAAGTTTAGCATTCCATGTTAATCAAAAAACAAAGACAACCAGCATTTTATTTACTAAAAAGTTTTCAAAGAAGGCGATGTAAGCAAAAAGATAGTTACATCAAACCTAGTGTGCACATGTCCGAATCTCACAACCCAAACAGCAAAAAAGTTTAGTGAGATTTGTGAAACTGACGTTTGGCTTTCAAGAAATCATCAATGTTTGGTTTGGAATTGCTGCATCCAATTCAGAAAATTGCTTTCAAATGATCATCAGTCAATCTCGTTCGATGTGTTGACTTCACATACTTCATTTTTGAAAATGTTTACTCACAGACATAAGTTGTTCCAAACACTGATGCCATACCAGCGGCAAATTTCTTCAATTTCGGAAACTCAGGATCAGGTAAGCAGCGGTAAAATTCAACAAGTTTTCCTTCTCTGTGCTTCTCTTTCAACAAGTCATTTGCTGTCAAATCAATGAGCTCCAACTGTAGTTCAACTGGCACATCATCAAGGTTACAATCAAACGGATTCTGGAACAGAAGAATGTCACTCTCAGTTCTGTCGAGATCTGAAAATCTCTCCAAAAAATCCTTCTTCAAGTCACGAATAATCTTTTTTGGAAAATCGAGGTTGACACCTTCAGCGATTAAAGCGCAAAACTATCTGAAACAGTGAAAATGAGAGAAGTTTTCTCTTTCCAGTTGTGCTTCAAACAATGACAGCTTTCTCCGAAATCCTTTGATGATTCTGTAGAGATCACAGACGAGGTTATCCTTTCCCTGAAGTTTCAAGTTCAGTTCATTCATGTGGGATGTGACGTCGACCAAAAAAGACAACTTTGACAGCCAGATAGGATCTGACAGCTGTGGATCGGCTCTATCTTTTTCAGTGAGAAAAACATCTATTTCGTTTCGGAGCTTGTAAAAACGAAACAGGACTTTACCACAGCTGAGCCATCTCACTGCTGTGTAATAAGGCAAGTCACAGAAATCAGAATCAATTTCTTCAAGAAAAGCCTGGAACTGACGGTGATTGAGTGCATTTCCCCGAATGAAGTTCACAGCAGAAACGACTGGTTTCAGTACACAAGAAATATCTAAGTCTTTCCCACAGAGTGCTTGCTGATGTATGATATAATATAAGCCTTATATTAATGATGTGTATGTCGACGGGAGTGTTGTGCTTGCACCACATAAATAGATTCCATGAACAAAGTTTCTTTCTTAAAAGTGCACACCTGTGGAATTCTATTCCGTTTTTTCTGCTTTCCAGCTGACTACAATATGGTTGTCTTCAAGTCTAATGTAAACATGTTTTTGATGAGTCGTTCCATATAAGTAAACAAATTTACCGAATTCCCATTACTAACTATTACTATAGTGTCCAATTGTCTACTGTACACTCTTTAACCCTTACCATCTAGTGGCCTCTTGGCCTTGATAAGTGGTGATGCCTATGTAAAAAAACGATAATAATAATAATAATCGGTAGTGGTTAAATACAAAACTTCAGACGCAAACGTAACACTTCGACTGCTAGTAATCATCATTTCCTACACTGAAGATTGCGTAAACATGAAAATTAGTATATGTAGGTTGAGATAAATATTTTCAATAAAAAAGGCATTATATACATGTGTAATTATTTTTTAACAGAAAATAAATGTTCTTATATCAATTACTATAAGGCTTCATCAAAAGTTTAGTACAAAATGTCAAAGTAAATTATATATATATATATATATATATATATATATATATAACGAAATAAGAATTACAGTTACGTTTACCAAAATAATCCAAGATGGCGAAACTAAAGTATATTATAAATATTGAAGAGTTAATATTTATAAAGTAATCTCAGCTGGATGTAAAAGCTCGATAAAACCCAAATAGGAAATAGAGCTTATAATAAGAACAAGTAGTTATTAAATACTTTTGTAAGCTTAAAATTAAATATGTTTTAACTCTTTTTGAAAGTGTTTTTAAACATGTTTTATTAACTAATTGTACTTTATATATATATATATATATATATATATATATATATATATATATATATATATATATATATCGTCGACTAGGTAAAAGAACCACAACAATAATACTCAGGTTTTCTTTCCTGGTTTTTGTGTGTGAGGTTGTTTTTTCTGCCTTTGTTTACTTCGTATGTGCAATAAGTAGGGCTGACAATAGCATATTCTTTACATTCTTTTTACTCTCTCGGGTATATGTCCGACGCAGTTTTTACTTAATCAACCGAGAAACACATTCGTTCATATAAAAACATACAAGATATTAACGGATATATAGTCAAGAATAAAAACAATGAAATGAATATGCTGTTGTCACAGCCCTAGTAATAAGAAAGAATTTCATAAGTTACCTCCCTTAGTAGATGATTATCCCCCTTTAATAAACTTTCTCGTCTGCTATATATAACTATATCTTATCTATTATGTTCCTATGAAAGTATGACATGACGGACAAAGCTTTTGTTAGCTATGACTAACTTATTTTTATATACGACAGTGTTGCACCAAACAGACAGCATAAATAATTTAAATAAGAATAACACGAAAGGAGAAAAAAAAACACGCAAATGGAATTCAAATGCCGGATGTATAATCCTAAACGGAAGTTCTCACCATAATTAACAAAGTACGCACTGTTCTCTTCTACGGCTTGTTGATACAATAGTCAGGCAAACGTGTATAAATATGAATAAAAAGCACAGGCGATATCCATTGTTTGATGCACACACATACACACGTGTGCACACACATGCACACATACATACACACATACATACACGCACATACACATACATACACACACACTCATACATACACACACACTCACACATGCATACATATACATACATACACACATACACACATATACATACACACACATTCATACATACATACATACATACACACATACATACTCATACATATACACACACTCACACAGGCACACACATACATATACGATATTCACTGTTGGAGACACACATACATACATGCACACACACATACATACACACAGACACACACACACACATATACATACATACGCACACATATACATACACACACACTCACACATGCACACACATACATACATATACACACATCTATATACACATACACATACAGACACATACACATGTAAAATATGAAACCTTGCAATGTCTGTCAAGATAATCTTGAATATAATCTTTATTCTGAAGTTATTAAAAGGTACAGAGTTAGCAACATTGCCTTAGGGGATCATGAAACTCATTACACACATTTCATTTTGTAATGCACCTCTTACAAAAAGCAAGTATTGTATGATTAATAACAGCCTCAATTCTTTCTGCAATCAAAACATACGTGATAAAACTATACTTTAGTCTACGCCTGACTTGTCCGCCAACATTCAATCCTGAATATCCAACAGTCTTTGTTTTATCACTGTTATACGCGGAACACTTCGGTGATCGTTTCATCATCAGTCTTTGTTTTATCACTGTTATACGCGGAACACTTTGGTGATCGTTTCATTAGAAGAAGCCCCCCCCCCAAAAAAAACACAAGTAAATAAACAAAAAAAAAACATTAAAATATTCAAATAAAAATCGCAATTAGAGTGTCTATGGGTCCGGGATCGAGTGGTGAAATAATTGTTGCGCCCCACTCCACCCCACACGAACAAAAGAAAACATTGCTAGGTAAGTCTTTGAGGAAAGCTTAAAATGAAGCTTCCTAATTTTACTAACTTGCATATTTCGCGCAAATTCAGCGAATATATCATGGCCGCCAGTAAATAAAATATTAAATTGTGGCATGCTCCCTGGATTTGGTAATGGTGATTTTGGAACGACGATAGTCTACGGGTATCGCAAAATACACCAACATTTAATATAAAATGGGTGTAAAAGTTATATATAAGCGAAGGAAGAAGATGAATATATATAGAAGTAAGTTCTCAAAATATAGATGGCAATTAAGCTACGCAGTATTTTCCGCGTTTTATCCGTTAGGCTATAGCATAAATCGATGATGCTTCGTGATTTTATATATTCCCGTGGTACTGAGTTTGCTAGTCAGCCAATCAGACTCTTTGTTATTCGTGCACATATTTATCGTAGCCAATAGGTGCGCATTTGTCAGACAAAGATTCACTTGAATTCTAATTTACTTGTTTCTGTGTTCTTTTTAGCGGAGATCAGGTTTCTCTTTTCTTTATGTTGGGAAGTGACCTCGTTTAAATCTGGATGTTTTTCACTTCCATTTTATTTCTACTAGTGTATTTGTTTATGCATTTTGTTTGTTATAATTATACATATCATTTTGTTATTGTTGTATTTGTTAGTTAATTATTTGTTAGTTAATTAATTATTATTTTTATTTTTTTATTTTTTAATTATGAGTATCATTTTTGTTATTGTTCTTGTTATTATTATTATTTATTAATGTTTTTTGTGTGCGTTGGTATCCTAAGATAAACTTTATTTTGCTATTTCACTCCTGCAATTTAATAAATTTTCGGATTCTTTAAAGTTTAGGATAGCTAATTTCTCATTCAAACATAGTGTACACGAGTCGCCCAACTTTCTACATGTGCTGGCCTTCTGAGGATTTGTTGTGGCAATAATAAAAGTCACTAAATAACAGTTTAGTTGAGGATGACGATGATTAGGGGGTTAACGACCTGGACTGAAAACCTGAGTATGCCCAGTTCGAATCCAGTTCGTTCCACAGAAACATTTTGAACAAACACACACACACACACACACACAAACACACACACACACACACACACGCCTGATCTTGTGTCTAACCTCCTAGAAGTGCATTAAATAAAATAAATAATATATGACCATTGTTGTAATGGTGGTAGAAAGAAACTCATAATTTCGACGCACAAAGGTTCTTCACTGAAGAAAGAAGTCCGTGAAACGTTACGGAAAAGGGAACAGTCAAAAGATACAGGACAAAAAGAACATTGCCTGCCAAGAAGTACTAGACTGAAGAAGTATATTAAAGATTGACCCTTACAATGTAATTTTACTATTTGTATTGAACAATGTAGCAAAATATTACTTTCTGAGTATTTATTAGTACTTATTTATTTATCTCATTTGGATCAGTTCTATATTAAAGATACAATAGACATTATTTTCATAGAAATATTACTAAATTAATATATGCTGTGTTCGATTATTTTTTTTCTGTCCAAAATCTACTTTTACGTTTTCCAGAAAAATACCAGCTTTACCGAAACATATTTGTCTATTAAATATATTTCTCATGTCGTGGAATTTCCACGGGTCCTGCTAGCTACGTATTAATGAAAAAAAAATTGTTCTGTTTTGGAGCTAATAACCTCGTCCCGATCTAGAATCCACCATTTAAAAAAATGAAAAGACGCCGATTATACTAGCACTAGTAGGGAGATCCGACATTGCCCGAGATTGAATGATAATCAACGAATGTTTCACACTAATATTTTATTGTCATAGACATTAGTGAAGTCCATTTTTCAATCAAATTGCCTGCTCTATTTGGGGACCCCTTGCGATGCAGCGGGAGGAAGCTTCACATGCCTCCCACAGTGACTTAGATTACAATACATTATTGTTTACGTTGCACTGTAGAGAGCCTACTGTTGATTTTATAAATTATTTTTATATGCAACGGCTTGAATTTAAGTTTAAAATCCAAAATTCAGGTATCATGGTTTAATTGTTCTTTAAACAGAAACATTCATTTCGAATGTATCCCTGTCATATCAAATAACCTACTGTTGATTTTATATCCCGGGCCTTTCTGCATGTGTGATAACAAAACTTCTTAAATGCATTTGCGATGCTAGACTGGATAAGGTGTCAATTTTCGTCAAAATCGATTGTTTTTTTTCTTCATCGGATATTTTCGATTATCGATTATCGATAGTTATAGAAAATGTGTCGGTACAAAATCTAAGAACACTGCCAGATTTATGTGTGCTCAAGGTTGGGACTAGGAAGAGATATATTAATCAAAAGGTTACCCGGATAGGTAAAGGGTAAATAAAGCTTACAATCCGGTGGTGTCCATTATGGGTAGTTGTTTGCACTGAGTACTAAGTACTCCTGCTGATTCTACAGTGTTACGATATTACTCCCTGAAAGGATTATCTCACATCAAATATATAGTACTGAAAGGGTCCCTCGTGCAGGTAAGTCGGTCTCACAACACAGATACATAAATTACATTTGTGTGAAATTTCATATAACTCAGCCCGGCCATTTCAGAGCATATATGGAGCAAATTCAGACACAGAGACGAAGTTCTTTTTTTATATAATAGATAGATAGATATTTACTCATTGAAAGGGTGTTTTTTCTTTAGATGTAATGCGTAATACTTAATACATTTTAATTCCAAAACATCATAGTCTTTAAAAAAAAAAAAAAAAAAAAAAGGCGCAATTTTATTCGTCTTTTTATACAATCTGTTTTTCTGACGAGTGAACAAACACGGAATTTCTTCGGCACCAAAATCAACAGTCAAATCACTTCTGAAATAGCCTTTTCCCTGTTGACTGCAGTACGTTGCTATTCCTGTGAAGTTCTGTTAGATATTGGTACGGCAACGCCGAAAGATGTGTAAGTCGACGATTATTATGATCGTTATAATATTTGTAAAAATAGACTGTTCTCATAGCAAAATAAATATTTACAGTAAAAATATTTATGATAAGATGCGTTTTATAGAAAAGAATATTAGAACGCAAACGATAATATAAAAATAGGCAAACCTCTAGAGTTTGACGTAGTCTTACGTAGAGGTCACTTAAAGTGGCGTAAACTTAGGGTAGAACTTAGAAAAGCACGTATATTTAGTCAAGAATCAGAAGTAAGAGGGAGCAGACGGGTCGGAGTTGAGAGAGGAGGAAAACGGTCCGCGGACGACGATGGTGGGGATCAGCGTGCGTTAGTTTAAGATAGTGTTGCAGTTTTCAATGAGGAAACATCGTTAAATAAAATTGCAGAGAATACTACCGGAAATTTGTTGATTCATTGGGATAAATCTCCTATGCAGTTTTTCCGAGGATCCGTCAAACGAGAGGAAAGACAGACCAGGTATATTTCTCCAATTAGCCCAATGTTACCACAGAGAACTGTTATTTGTCCCTTTCTGTTGCCAATGTTACGTGTTCGTTGTTTAAATGTATCTGTTAATATACCAATATTGTCGTAAGTGTTATACACGCATCAATTCAATGAACGATAGAAAACTAGATTAGACGAACACACATATATACACACGTCATATAGGTGACTGTGACGCACATATACAAACGTATATACACTCCGTATACACACATTCATTAGAAAATTTTGTACCACTAGACGATGCACGATTTTAGACACACGTACATAATATTTACTCCCCCAGTGTACAACAGTTTCAGAGACACATCCTCCCAGGCTTTGCCTTCTCTCTTTGAGAAAGGATTAGTTTATTGCTCATCGCTTGAACCGTCCCTACTTCAGAATTCCGATGAGGGTATCCAGACTTTTTATAGGCCAGAGTATTCCCTGGCCCAATCGATGCCTCTTTCTTACCCTTGTGTCGCATCCTCAAGCCGTGGGAGTTAGATAAATAACGTCTCCGGCTGTTTTATCAATTGGATTAGGTAAGAAGATTGACTGTTAGTTGATAACCTAAAATGTTAAATATTAAAAAAAAACAATAATAGGTAAATGTCTAGATTAGAGGCGTGGAAAAATTCTTTGAAAGGACAAATAAAAATTGTTTTCTTTTTGCAATATCGGGTATAAAAGGTCTTGAAGTACAAATCAATTTAGAATTACGTATCAATAGAAAGAAAAAATATTGATTGGATGCAATATCCGGGCAACGTCGGGTGGCCTGTTAGTATATATATATATATATATATATATATATATATATATATATATATATGTGTGTGTGTGTGTGTGTGTGTGTGTGTGTGTGTAAAAGTGACCCTGTCTCTCTGTGTGCGGAACGGTCTCTACCAAATTGCTCTGTCACTTTTAGGTCCACAGACTTAAAACTTGACATATAGGGGTTTCGGACCTGTGGAAAAAATTCGATTTGGCATTTAGCCGGTAAAAATAGCTGCTCAAGGGTCAAAATTGAAAAAAAAATGGAACTTGGTAGGCGTAAGTTGATTAAATGTGTTACTTCTAAGCATATGCAAATATACATTTATACATTTATGAACGTCATTTTTAATGTTTTGTTATGTAATTGAATTTAGCTCAGATGATAAAAATAACGCTGGATTGCACCAGAAGGTAGTGTTAGTGTTAGGGTAGGGAGCTCACATGCCTCTCTGCATAGACTTAGTATACACACATTGTAGTCTACATTGCACTGTAGAGAACATATAGTTGATTTTCTGATTTTATTTATATAATGACTTAGATACAAGTTTAAAATGCAAAAGTTAAATATCATGGTTCGATTATTCATTTTGGATACGCCCCTGTCTTATAAAAGAACCTACTGTGGATTTTATTCGTCAAGTTCTTCTGCTTATGCTGTGATATAACTTCTAAAATGTACTTGCAATGTTAAACTGCTCAAATTGATCAAAACCAGTTCCTTTTTTAATGGGATTTTTTTCGATGTTTTAATACAACAAATAATGAGACGTGGTTATACGTCAGCCCGACTGCCACATATGCATAACGGATTTTAAATTGTATCAGACAACTTGCCAATATATTTCTATTTCTTTCTGCGTGTGCCGATATTCAATTCATTACTTCAAGTCGTTTAATACTAAATCTTTTTTTACCTATCTCTCGATAGCTATATGAACCTGAAATCATAAAAATTGGTCAGTCATCTCATAAGATGTATAGCAATAACATATTGAATTTTCAAGGGTTTACGACAACTTAAAATGCCTGTACAAAGAAATTATGGAAACTTATTGAAGCCACTATATACTATACATAAACATCGATTCTATATGATAAAACTTGAAATGTAATATATGCTATATCTGTTAATTATATATGATGAAACTTGAAATGTAATACAGGGTGACCCCCCCCCCAAAACAAAACGGGCCCAAATTCTAATAAGGCCCTGTTTCTTAGTGTTTTGTCCGAATGAAATGAAACTTTGGTCATAACTAGTTTATTATATTCAAAACATCACACCAAAACACTAGGGTCTTTGGCCTTTTTTTCTCCGTTCTACGGCATATGTTCTAGATGACCTCCATTTAGCTTTTGTTTTTTAGGGGTTACCCTGTATTTGTCATATCTGTCAATTATTTTATATTTTCTAACATTCGTAAAAGTAAGCACGGACCTTACTGACAAACTGCACAGTCATTAGGTACGCTGAAATATGATATTTTAATTTCTGCAGATTACGTATTTTCTACCCATCCAGAACCTACCTTTATAACCAATTTAAAAAAAATAGAACAAACTATAAATGCATAAAGCCTCAATAAAGAAAATGGCAACAACAACAACAACAATCGCTCCTGACGACGATCGGATGTACCGATTGAAAGCGCTTGAGAAGAATATGGCCGAACAACAACTACTGGGCGCCATAATATACAACATGCCAGCAGAAATATAAAAAGAAACGCTCGGCGAATTAAAAGTTATCCAACAAAAGAACTCCGTCGTGTTGAATCAGACGTGCTTGAATAACGACTTGCTGCCAAAATATACAAATATATGTGTGTGTATGTGTGTGTGTATGTGTGACTTGGGTGCCATCAGCTAGAATCGAAACCAAAACATACTAATATCTACCCTCATTCGTTAGCCTCTGAACCACGTCCATATAAAAATTCACCTGTCGTCCTTTTCTTTTAAGATGGAATCGTCCGATTGTCAAAGACAATATGCGAGGCAGCAAGCAAGGAAGGACGCCCGTGCGGTCCAGAGTTCATAATTATATAGATTGAACAAAGGAAGAAAAAAATGTTTAATTGCGATTTTTAATTATGTCACATTCTGTTTGTTTTATTTCATTTCAATAATTATTATTTGAATACGAAAATCAATCAAAGTTCGATCGGGTGATCACCAGTTTTATGCAGCATGTATTCTAAACTAGCTTTTCCATTATGATCTATCGATTTTTCCTCATTTATATCTCACTTGTGATATTATATATATATATATATATATATATATATATATATATATATATATATATATATATACAATTATAAAACTCAAATGTCCTTGCAACGAGTGATGTAACCCACTTTCCGGTTTACGATATCCGGTTGCGCATGCGCGCATAAACATTTAGACAACATAAATAAATAAACACAAATCGCTTCTTTTTCAGATTTTGACCTGCGCACTGAAATATTAACGTTATTATTTCGAATTTATTATTTTACATTGGAAGAGTGGGGGTGTTTTGCAACTATTCTTTATTACAACTATACTGTCGCTATTTTCTTACAACTAAACAACTTTAACCAGTTGACAAACATAAGAACAATTGTAGTAAAGCCAAGGCTACTACTACTACTACTTCTATCCGTCCCTTTTCCTTCTTTCCTTCCTTCCTTCCTTCCTTCTTTTTTTATTTTTTGTTTACATTTCCAGATACAAAATAGTTGTATGAGAACGGTTAATTTGTTGACACATTTACTAATCTGTTTCAATATTAGTTTTACTTTATTTTATTTATCAAGGTTTTATTTTTTGTTTCAGGTTTTATTAATTTTTTTTTTTTTTCTAGATTTTAATTTTCTATAACTTGGTTGAAGAATTCCAATATTGATCTTTCATTCTTATATTTCTCATCCGTAGGTTCATGTGCATTTTTGCTGCTAAATGACATTCATCGCCGTTCGATTCGTAGGAAAATCATGTTTAATTTTCGATTTTTGAGCGATTATTCGGAAAAATAGGTAACTTTACACGAATAGGGGGGATTTTTTTCACGTTTGAGTGATCCGTCCGTGATTTTTTATTTTAATATACTTTCATAGAAATGTTTCTGTTATGTAAAAAAAAAAAAAAAAAAACTATTTTCTTTACGTCACAGGTGTCACGCTCATACATGAATTCCATAGTTAATATAACATACTGATCCAACGGGTCACGGGTAGTCTAGTATATATATATATATATATATATATATATATATATATATATATATATATATATATATATATATACTAACATTTCAGCCCGGCGTTGCCCGGGTGTTTGGATGTGTATGTTGAGCAAAAAAAGTGGTAGTAGGAAGTCAGGCTCGAACCCGTACCGCAAAGAAAGAAAAGAACTGGAAACCCCCTGACGTCTTTGCTGTTACGACCACTGCCAAACCGGAAATGACTTATGTTTAAATTAAGGCTAGACAATCGAAAAGGAGAGGATGACTTTCAAAGATATCGGCAAAAAAGCGACCCCCCCCCCTGTAGAAAAGTGCCAAGTTGAAGGTGAAGATATTAATGTTTTTAGCCAATTTTTCGATATTTGTCGTCTGAACGGATGAACTTCAAAACGATACTGACTTTGGTAAAATCTGTCGCTTCTTTCGAAAGTTTTAGGCAGGAATGCAAACATACATGCATACATTTATATATTGGTAACTAAAATTTTCGACCCAAACCGATTAAAAAGCTTGCCCTATCTCTGAATACACTTTATGTAGAATTTCAAATGTTTAGACCAGAAATTGTGTGAGTAATTTGACCGCAGAGGTTAATTTTTTTTAACTTTGACTACTATTATGACTCCTTAACATTTATTGTTTTGGGTTCAATTCAAGTTATTAAGTTAGATCCTTGTCCAAGGAACTCATATCTAAAATTTCAAGTGTTTAGACCCAAAATTGTCGGAGGAGTTCTCAAAAGTCAAATCGTTGAACTTTGACCCCTTAACAGCCGAAAACGGATTACAAAGATTTTCCTAAATCTCAGTACCCTGTATATCAAATTTCGCGTCTGCAGACTAAAAATTGACAGTTATTGCGGTAGAAAATGTACACAGACACACAGACAGACAGACAGAAAGACACACAGACACGTTCACTTATATATATATATATATATATATATATATATAAAATTCAATTTTCACCCCAAACAAGGCACAGTTCCACTTTGAAGTAGGGGGATGCTATCGGGAACATAAGTTGCAGGGATATTATGAAGGGAGATAAGCAGCAAGATGTTTGTTCACATTACACTTGAACTTCTGCATGTCAGTACAGTTGGGAAAGCAGAATCCCGGATGGAAGTTTCAATGTCTAGCAGTTATGGGAAAGAAACTATCAGAGTAGAAGATTTTCTCATACCTAGGAATCTCTACTGTGAAGGGGTAAGATTTAGCTTCTTGGCGAGTTTGTCGGGGTATTTACGTCGAGGGGGTACAAGGGCTTGTAGTTCGTAAGAGCATTCACCGTTAAAATACTTGTAGAACCGGCAGAGGGATTCCACATTTCGTTGATGGAACAGAGGTTGAAGCTTAGACGACAGTTTAGGACCTATCAGGTTAGTGACTCTCTTTTGAACCTTGTCCAAAAGTGAGTAACTAGTAGCAGATGCACCAGCCCAAATGTGACAACGGTACTCCATATATAGGCAAATGGAGGCCTTATAGAGGTAAAGGATACTTTCAGGCGTAAGTAGCTTTCTAGCACGGTAGAGAGATCCCACTTTCTTCGGAACAGCATTGGCAATGCTCTCTTGTTCCCTCTGAGCGGTAGGCCGAGGAATTTAAAAGAAGTATGTTCTGATAATCTGTTTTTAGCCATTGCTATTGGTGTTAGAGAAGATTTCTTGTAATTATTAAAGGAAACAAGCTTAGTCTTAGCGGCATTGAATGTGATCATCCATTTTTGTCCCCATTCTACTACAGATTGGAAGTCTTCCTCTAGTGTTTCTGCCATTTCCTTAGATATGTGTTCATTGGTTTTCCCCTTGGGGCTGTTATAGAACGTGGTGTCATCAGCAAATATACCTATCTCAGAGACAATTTTATCAGAGAGGTCATTTATAAATATTAGGAATAATAAAGCTCCAAGGATTGACCCCTGAGGCACTCCCGCATTTATATTATATTGTTCAGATATACGACCCTCGACGACAACCTGGATTCTTCTCTTACTTGAGAAGGATTTAATTAAGTTATGTATTCTTCCAGTGATACCATATGACCTGATTTTCCTGAGAAGACCATCGTGCCATATCCTGTCAAAAGCTTTATATATATCTAGGTCAACCGCTATATATATATATATATATATATATATATATATATATATATATATATATATATATATCAACATTGCAGCCAGCACAGCCACGAAAGCCAACAAACCGAAAGTTTAAGACTCGAGTTTCGCCCTCATTTGGGCTCATCAGTCTGGCAATGGATAAATTATATATTCTCTCACACATTCTGAAAATACATTGCTCGTTAGGATAGGCTTGCGTTATGACATCCCTAGCAAGTATAAATTCATACTAGTGAGACATCGACTTGGGTTAAGGCTGATTGCGATGATCACATTTCTTGTTCGAGACGAAGGTAGGTGCATTCCGCTGTCGGATTTGTTTGCGGTTTGCTTGATCTATGATAGTTAATAAGACTTTCTTGTGTGTGGCTCGTTTGCTCGGTTTGTAGTGCTTTCCTCGCGTGCAAGAGGCTTGGGTTTCGAATCCTGAGTTCGAATGTGCCTAACTGATGAGCCCAAATGAGGGCGATAATTATATATTCTGAATATATATATATATATATATATATATATATATATATATATATATATCAACCGCTATATATACATATATATATATATATCAACCGCTATATATATATATATATATATATATATATATGTATATATATATATATATATATATATATATATATATATATATATATATATATATATATATATATAAACCGCTATTGTATTCAGAATATTTCTAAATTATTCAGATTATTATTCCTCATCTACAAGATGTGGACAAAAAACTTTGTATTTTATAATTAAACTTGCCTGATAAGAATATACATTATTTTCAACTTTGATGTTTGTTTTTCTGGATGTTTGAAGTAATAATGGCTTGCTATAACATTGTTGACATTTTGAAAATCGATTGCAAGTTTTGACGGAACGTTTTGTATACAAATCGCTTAAGGAAATAACCTGGCGTTTCAAGTTGCCCTCGTTTGGTGGAGACCAGGTGTAAACATTTCTACGTTTTAAAATATAAAATTTAATTAAGTATTAATAAAAAAAAAAACGCTGCTTGCAATGAAATGGGAAAAGAATATATTTATCCTCTTTAGCAAGAGTTTGGGCACAAGGACATGCGTGTTTTTTTTTGGGGGGGGGATGTAAAATATTTTACAGTTTTATCATTAAAATGTTACAACGTAATTTTAGGGACTATATAAATCAAGGTTGGTCAGTTAAAACTAAAAAAATACAGTTTAAACTCGGATTACCATAGTAATTGTCAAAGTAACCTCTGTCTGATCGATTCCCTTGCTTTTCTTCAAGAGCTTTTGGCGCGTTGGTGTAGTGATCTTCCTGCACGCGTTTTTTTTTGTGTCTCATTGTTTTTAATATAATTGTGGCACAGCTGGGGGGGGTCTCGCAGAGTGAACCCTGTGCTAGACTTGTTATGTACGGCATGACGCAGATATTCAAAATGTTAGGCCTTCCAAATTTTGAGATTGACAGTTGTTTATAAAACTCAAAAAAGTCAAAGCCACACACAGATGCTCGAAAGTTAAACCTGGCTGCTGTCGCCGGTGATTTAAAAACCAAAATAATATTTCAGCCGCTTTGTTTTCTTAGCGGGTATGCATGTCTCTATTACACAGAAAAATGCGAGCATGAAAAGTAATATGGTTAAGATTAAACTTAGAAAAGTGAAAGGACTAGTTGTTAAAACTGGAAAAGAAAAAGACAAGATATTCTAGTAAAAAAAAACAATACATTTATAACTTAAAATATTGCAGCATTAAGAATTTATATATGATGTTAAATTGATTTTTATTCTTAATGCTGCAATATTTCAAGTTATAAATTTATTGTATTTTTTACTAGAATATCTTGTCTTTTTCTTTTCCAGTTTTTACAACTAGTCCTTTTACTTTTCTTAGTTTAATCTTAACCATATTACTTTTCATGCTCTCGTTTTTCTATATAATCCATGATTTTTCCAGGCTTTGCTTTGAAATAATATTTTCTTTTTTATGTTCAATATCATGCACATTGTCAACAATCCATAAAAAATTATTACCAACTTCTTAAATTGTCTACATATAAAATCAAATAAAAGACGTAATTAAGTAAATGAACAGAAAGAAGAGACAAAAAGAGAGAAACAGAATTAATGGGCGATGTCGTCAGCGAAAGATTGTCAGCCCTAGCACGGCTAAAAAGAGAAAAACAGAATTAACAGGTGATGTTTTAAGCGACATATTATCAGCTCTATCACGGCAAAGAGCATCATTTTTGTTAACTCCCTCTCTATATAAACCAAATAAGATGGCATGCAAGCGAAATTCCCGGTATAGTTTATGTAGGTGTCTACGAAAAAGTTGCTATGGTAACCAAAATCTAATCAAAAGGAATTGTCTCTAAAACGTCAATGTTGAAAAAGTTGCTATGGTAACCAACGGCCAATCAGAAGAAACCGTTACTAACGCTCCTTACTTATTCTGAGGACTTTTGAACACCAGTAATTTTATTATAACTTTTGTCTTAATGTACGAAAATTGAGCATTATCATTTCAAAATATAGCTGAGAAGGTGATCTATAAACTGTAATAATTGTTTGAAATTTAGTCGAAAAATGAGTGAGTGGTGAAGCTTTAAAGCAGTTCTAAATGACTAAAATTGATTTTTTGTCTGATGAAGTGGTCACCTTTAATTAGGATTCCACTGAAACATGTATGCACATATGTAACCAATGATATTTGTATAATAAATAGATTATATACCAGCTCTGTCCTCCATTGAGCACTCTTTAATAATCACACAGGCTTAATTGGATTTACTTCTAGGAAACCAATCTATACAACCATTATTCATATATATATATATATATATATATATATATATATATATATATATATATATATGTATGTATGTATATATATATATATATATATATATATATATAGTAAGTTATGTAAGTATGACGATTAAGCTACACAGAATATTCCGCGTTTCATTCTCGTGAAGGCTTATGCCTGACGAATTCTCATGAGAATGAAATGCGGGATATTCTGTGTAATTTAATCGCCATATATATTTTTATAACTTACTACCTAGCTCTACCTATGTATTGAGCACTATTGAAGTAAATACTGAAAATTTATGCATAAAATTATGTTTTTGTATATTAATTTATGTGATTAAATGAAGTAGTTATATATACATACATATATATATATATATATATATATATATATATATATATATATATATATATATAGTACTATCACATGAGTGAGTGGTGAAACTTTAAAGCAGTTCTAAATGAGAAAAACTAACACTTAACCATTCATCCAAACACGGTAGTGTTTAAATGATATTTTGATATATCTCTCTCCCTTTCTTTTGTTGTTCTCTTTTTCTTATAAGTCTCTTTCTCTCTGGTTCTGGACATGACCTTAAACTATATCCAGTGGTGAGGCCCCAGCTTGCGGGCTTTGGGAAGTGTGGAGCCACCCTTTAATTGCCATTGTTCCCAGGTCCACTCTGACCCGGAGTGGTAGTACCTGTTAGGGTCCCAACTATGGGTTAAAAAGAAACCGACTTGAAAACAACAAATATATTCTATTAAAACATTTTTCTTCCGAATTTTTGGATTCGGCATTAAATAACCTGAAAAGGGTTGATATGCCGTAAAACAAAAACAACCAATCAAAAATCTTTCTTTCTCTTGCAAAGAAAGAAGAATTGTTTTAACGGTTGAAGTTGTGAATCCAAACACCACATTAGCGAAACGCATAGCATTTTTGCGCCGGCCGACGAAAAACGTGTGTCTACAATCAATATGCTAATTGTTTAAAATAAAATAATCTTATTTTCATATGTAAAAAAAAGATGTCTTGTCGCTTATTTGGACAAGTGTTCAATCCAGCCCAACGGTCTCTGTTATTAGCAACGTTGATAAAACCCTGCCCGTAATGACGTCAAAAGAGACCCACCAGCAGATGTGGTCGGTATTAAATCGACCCAAATCAACCTAGTGACCCCTAGCTGGTGAGACGAACGTCTATCCTCTATATGCACATATGGTTTATTCCCCTGGTTGCTGTTCCCGTTCGCAACAAATGTCCCTTTGACAAACCAAGTAACGCACCCGGCAATTTATAGAGTTATTAGCAATTTATAGTATTACTATCAATTTATAGCGTTACTAGCAATTTATAGTGTTACTAGCAATTTATAGCGTTACTAGAAATTTATAGTGTTACTAGCAATTTATAGTGTTACTAGCAATTTATAGCGTTACTAGCAATTTATAGTGTTACTAGCAATTTATAGTGTTACTAGAAATTTATAGTGTTATTAGCAGGCCGCCTAATGTTGCCTGTTCGTAAAATACGCAGAAAATGATATTTTAATCCATGCAGTACTCTTATTTATTATAAACGGAAACACCGTTATTTATTTGCTTCCCCACTTAGCAAATTAGGCACAAGGCCGTTTTTTAACGTGGAGAGTGAAGGGGAGGGGACCAGTTCCCCCGAGAGGTACTGGATAGTGACAATTGATATGAAGGGTTTCCTCTACAGTGACCAATAACTGATTGCTCGAGAGCAATGGTCTTATATGTGGGGTTTCCCCCACATATGGTCTTTGATTGCAGTATCTTCCGGAACAGATACTACACTTTGATATTCATGCCCAGCCCCCGCAGGGGCCGGGCGAAACACCGTAGGTATTAAACATAAAGTTAAATTTCTTTTTTTAAAAAATGAAGTAAAAAAAAAAGGCGAAAGAAATTGAGACATGTGCATGCGAGTTTATGGGTTTTCCTAAACAGTTCACTTCGCGTAAGTAAAAAAAAAAAAAAAAAAAAAAACACGCAGGCTGAGATTGAAACCAAAGCCTAAAGATAGTGAGGCAAGTACCATAACTATTAGGCCAGCTTGACACGTTCTCGAAAAAGTGTTTTCAAACCTACTTCATCTTAACATGAACAATTTGACATTAGAGCGATTTGCGCATGCGTATTTGTGAAACAGCAAACAGATTAAAATTCGATGACCCCTTCTCCCAAGTAATAATTTTTCAATTTTGACCTCTTAGCGGCACTTTTTTAGGGTGAAAACCGATTTAAAAAATCTCCACAAGTCTGAATACCCTATATACCAAATTTCAAGTCTCTAGACTAAGAATTCGTGTAATATATAGGTTGAGATGTGTATTCACGCACACACATTCTTACTTTTATAGATATATAGATTCGCCCTGGATCCATCGCTCTCTGTGTTATAAGAGGAAAACTCAATTTTCAATTGCTGTAACTTATGATGAAAGGATAAATAGTTATCGATTTTAAACAACTAAGGAAACTTAAATCTATATATCTCGCCACTATACGATCACCAAATTAAAAAGAAAAAAAATTTATAACTCGATATTTAGAAATTTAAACAATTTAGAATCGATAACTGTATCGAATTTAGAACAGCATCGGTAATTCTATTGGAATCTACGTTTTAAGATATAAAAAAAAGTAAATTTAGTATGAATTAAATAACGCGGATTGCAATGTTGACAATACAGAACGGAACGGTGAAAGAGTATATTTAGATAGATGTAACATAGAAGCTCCACGTTTGTCAAAGTAACCCCGGTTCTTTTACTACTATAGCTAACATTAACAATTATACTATACAAATGGTACAACGTATTTTTTGTTGTTAGACAAATCAAGGTTTATTATTTTAAACAGAAAAATACAGGTTGAAATAGATTTAACGTAGCTCCACACTTGTCAAAGTAGCCTTTGTTGTTCTACTAATGTAGCAAACATTAACAGCTGTACTATACAAATGTTACAACGTAGTTTATCCTGGTTAGACAAATCGTATTGGAACGATTAATCGGAATCGGAATAAGTAATTGGAAAAACTTTAACTTTTCATTGTATTGGAATCGATATCCGAATCGGAAAATTGGTGTATTTTTCTCCCTCTACAGAATGAATATATATCTTTTTAATTTAGATCTTATTCATCCTGGGAAATACAAATGAAGAAAATACCAACTTTATGCATGTTTTATATTATTTGGATTCCTCGGACTACTGTACTCATATTGGGTGTTATTTGCACAACGTTTGGGTCGATGTAACTTCCGACCTTCTTCGGGTGTTTCTTGTCGAACTTGGTAATCTTTTTTTGTCTACCGGAATTGTTATGTCGATCTCGGGAATTTTACACTCAAGGTGAGAGCAGCTGTCTGAATAATCCAAATGATATGAATAGTCAATCCACATCTTAAAAAATCAGAAACGTAATTGTGGGTGCTTGTTTTGTAGTTGTTGGCTTTTAGCTAGAAATGCACACAGAAAACTTTACCCTTTCTTACTCTCTCTTTTTCTCATTGCATCATATCCTCTTCATCCTCTTTTCCTCTTTTTTACACGCAGAAAACTTTACACTATTTTACTCTCTCTCTCTCTCTCTCTCTCTCTCTCTCTCTATCTCTCTCTCTCTCTCTCTAATTCTTGTATCCTTTTATGCCTCTTTCATTTTCTTTATATTTCTTTTTCCAGCTTATTTTTCTCTTTCTACTTGAAAACTTACAATCTCTTCATTCCTCACAATTTGCCTCTCAGACTCCGTCTGTCACCACTCAATCCACCTCCTACTTTCCACCCTCTTTCACCTCATCGCTCGGTTTTTCCTTGCCCTCTACACCTCCTTTTCTCACAACCTTGACATATCCACTTCCAAACCTTTGTCCCACAACCAACACGATACCCCTTCCGGCCAACCCGTCTAATCTCCGATGCAGCTCACACGTACGTAATTAAAACTAATATAAAAAACAATAAATTGTTAATTGGACCGTTCAATTTGCGAGCTTCGTGGTAAGAATTGAAGGTGATTCACGTCCAGTGCCTCTTTATAAAAAAACTATAATCCTGTTCGTCAATCAACGTTGGAAACTTCCAAAGACGAACGTTTACAATGAGCTCTATTTGAAACATTGAAACAAACGATTCCGATCTGAGGTAGGTGACTTTATTTTTGAGCTGAAGTAATCGAATTAATTAAGAAAACTTATAAAAGCCATTCCCGCCGGTCGTATCGTAAATTAATTTACGTCTGTTTGTCAAGCTTAGTTTAGAATAACAATTTTCGTCGGTTTGTAGAATCTTTGCCTGAAGTAAAGTTTTAGTTCGTTTGTCTCGCTTACCTTGAAATAAAATTTTCGCAAGTCTGTCATGCCTACATTTGAAATAAAATTTTCGTTGATCAGTTATACCTGTGTTGGAAATAGAATGTTTGTTCGTTTGCCTCGCTCAAGTTCGAAATAAAATTTACGTCGATCTGTCATGCTTATTTTTGAAATATCCTACTCATCAGTCTGTCGTTTGAAATAGAATTTGTGTCTGTCTGTTACGCTTACTTTTGAAATAGAATTTTTGTCGTTCTCTCATGCATATGTTTTTAATAATTTTTCGTTAATCTGTCATGCTTGTAAAGGAAATAAAATTTTCGCTGTTTCTAAAAGTTTATGTTTTAAAATAGCATTTCGGTCGGTTTATTACGCTAGCATTTGACATAACATTTTCGTCGGTCTGTTATACTTGCTTTAGAAATAGAATTTTCCGTCGGTTGACACAATTAAGTTTGAAATAGAATTTTCGTTGCTTACATCGTAATTAAAATACTTGCGATTGAATTAGAATATGCTTCAGCACATCTTGCTTCAAATCACATTTTCATCGCACTATACAGCTATTACATTTTGGTTACAAACTCTCAAATAATTAACAGATATAGCATATATTACATTTCAAGTTTTATCATACAGAATCGATGTTTATTATGTATAGTATATAGTGGCTTCAATAAGTTTACATACTTTCTTTGTACAAGCATTTTAAATTGTCGTAAAGCCTTGAAAATTCAGTACGTTATTGCTATACATGAAATGACTGACCAATCTTTAAAGATTGAAATAGAAATTTTGTCTTTCTGTCACGCCTATGTGTGACCAAGAATTTTCGTCAGTCTGTAACGCTTACGTTTGAAACAGAATTTTCGCCTATCTGCCACGCTTATATTTGAAATAGAATTTTGTCAGTCTGTCACGTTTATTTTCGTCTGTCTATAACTCTTATGTTTGAAATAGAATTCTCGTCTGACTATCATGTTCACGTCTGAAATAGAATTTTTATCTGACAGTCATGCTCACGTTTGAAATAGAATTTTCGTTCATCTGTACATGCTTACGTTTGAAGTATAATTTTCGTTTCTTACGTTTCAAATAGAATTTGGTTGAGGGAAATGAAAAGGTAAGCGAAACTAATAAAATTAAAAATTTTGAAAGAAGGGGAGACGCTGAACTAAAATATGTGTATTATCAATAATTTTGATTTCTTTGCTATATATTAGCATTTAATATTGCGATAGACATAGAGAGGAGCTACCTCAGAAACGGGTGAGAATCTCTCGGCAGCAGGCTGAAAGACAGAAAAAGAAAAAAAGAGGCCTAATATGGCGGCTGTTGTCTTTTAAAGCCTCCGGTCACGCGTACAGCTCGAGCAGCCTCGTGTGGTATATGCAAATTAGGTGTACCCGAAACATCATAAAAGGTGAGTCACTGGGAGGAGTGGAAGAAGCGTTTAAGACATTCGAATAAAGAACGTCGGCGTATATTTCGTGTTGTGAACAACGAACTCTACTCGAGTCAACTTGTGACTAGCGAACCTCTGCTTGACGTTTAAACCAAAACGTTGTGTTGCTTTGCGTTAGACAAAGACTTCTGATACAAATATAATAATCGATAGTGAATTGCTTCTATAATAATAAATACTTAATATGCAGACATTAAAATATCATATTTAAGCGTACCTAACGACTGTGCAGTTTGCCAGTAAGTTCTGTCCTTATTTTACTAATGTTTCAACACGTTACAAACTCTCAAATAATTAACAGATATAGCATATATTACATTTCAAGTTTTATCATATAGAATCGATGTTTATGTATAGTATATAGTGGCTTCAATAAGTTTTCATACTTTCTTTGTACAGGCATTTTAAATTGTTGTAAATCCTTGAAAATTCAGTATGTTATTGCTATACATGAAATGACTGACCATTTTTATGATTTCAGGTTCATATAGCTATCGAGAGATAGGTAAAAAAAGATTTAGTATTAAACGACTTGAAGTAATGAATTGAATATCGGCACACGCAGAAAGAAATAGAAATATGTTGGCAAGTTGTCTGATACAATTTAAAATCTGTTATGCATATGTGGCAGCCGGGCTGACGTACTTCTCATTATTTGTTGTGTTATAAAATCGAAAAAAAATCCCATTAAAAAAGGAACTGGTTTTGATCAATTTGAACAGTTTAACATCGCAAGTACATTTTAGAAGTTATATCACAGCATAAGCAGAAGGACTTGACGTATAAAATCCACAGTAGGTTCTTTTATAAGACAGGGGCGTATCCAAAATGAATAATCGAACCATGATATTTAACTTTTGCATTTTAAACTTGTATCTAAGTCATTATATAAATAAAATCAGAAAATCAACTGTAGAGGTGAAATCCAGCATTATTTTTTGTCATCCGAGCTAAATCCAATTGCATACAAGCCGCGCGTGCGTGGTCCACCTCTGGTGCTGCTTGTGAGATGACGTCACAAAAAATAGTGAAGAAATGATGAACGTGAGAAGGGTGAAGGGCCAACGTTGCCTTCACAATTTCGCCAAGTTTCAGAAAAATCTAATGGATGGGGCAAAAATTATGGGTGTAAAAAGTGTTATATTTTGCAATTTGGGTCATTTGTGACCCCTTTTGAGCTCCTTGGAACGCCGAATCCCAGTAAAAATGGATAAACGATGCAGTTTCACGTCTTAACACATGTATATTTGAATTCAGTACCATGGAAAACCAATATATGGACATACATAATTTTCTGGAGTAATATGAAAAAAAGAGCTACAAAAAGGTATGTTTTCTTTTAGCTCTAAAAGTTCCAGAGGGATGCGAACCAGAATTTTGCCGGGGTCACCAATACTGAATTTATATTAAAAATAATGGCCTCCACATTTTAGCCAAGTGTCAGGAAAATCTAATGGATGGATCAAACACTATTGAGCAAAAATGTCATTTTTGGCCATTTTGAGGCATTTTTGACTTCTTTTGACCCCCTGGGGACGCCGAATCCCAGTGTAAATGGATAACGGTGTAGTTTCAGGTCTTAACACATGTATATTTGAGTTAATCACCGTGAAAAAACACCATATAGTCAGACATATCAAGTTTTTGTTTAGAAATATGAAAAAAGAGTCCCTGGGGGCGCAACGGGAATTTTCACAAAAAAAAATAAATAAAATAAAAAAAAACATTTTTACTGTGCACATCTATTTAATGAAATACAATTTCTAGCAAAATTTCAGGAAAAACTAACGGGCGGTTATCTGAATTCGTCCGGACTAACGGACGCACGCACGCACGCACGCACGCACGGACGCACGGACGGAAGGACGCACGCACGAGCGGACGGACGGACGGACGGACGAACACACGCCACTGAAAACATAGGTCCTTCTCCGATAAATCCGGGGACCAATAAAAACATTAAAAATAACGCTGTAAAACGTATGCATTTATATTTTAGAAGAACGATATACAATAAAATTCTGTTTTAAACTTGGAAAAAAGCCACAGAAACGTCTTGAAATCTTCAGACTGCTTTTGGACCATCTTGCATGCATCAAGCATCAGGTTTTAAGTGGCATGAGAGATTTAAGGAAGGCATGATAAGGACCGCCGTGTGTCTATAAAGACAATAAGTGCAAAGTTTGATGTCAGTGTGGGAACTGTACACACAATTATTCATGAGGAACTGAAGATGCAGAAGATTTGCGTAAAGTTTGTCCTAAGGGTACTCAGAGAAATCACAGACTATTTGACCAAGATAGGCATCAAGACAGTTCCTCACTACCTTTATAATCCAGACCTTGTTCCCTGTTACTTTTGGTTATTCGCCAAGCTCAAGGAAAATCTTAGGGGATGTCGTTATGAGATAATTGAGATGAAAGGGCTTTCTTTCTGTTAGTTGTATTAATCTGCTTCTATCTCAACGTGTAGGAAATCTTCTTGGTAAACATTACTGACAATTTCTACTGTTGTTTTATTAAATTTTTAATGCATTATTTTATAGATTTCTCGCTTAAATGTAAAGTACACGAAATTTCTTCATATTTGCACGCCTTAGCCCATGAAAACTCGCAATAATAAGATATTAAATGACAATAGCAATGAGAATTTATATGAAATAAAACGTGACAACCAAACGAAGTTTTTCTGTCTCATGGTTTGGCTTCTCTTTGTTAGTTTGATCTACAATTAGTAAAATTTATTCTGTGTCTACAGATAATGGCTATGTCACTTCTACGATTAAGCACGTTTTACGCTTTTAGATTTTGACATTTCTAGATTCTCGCCCATACATAAGCTGCACGATTTTTTAAAAAATATTTGCATGTTTTTGGCAAGGAAATCTCGCAGTAATAAAATGCTACATGACAGGAGTAAATATACATACATATATATATATATATATATATATATATATATATATATATATATATATATATATATATACTAGCAAAAGTACCTGTCGTTGACTGGGTTCAAAAACAGCCTACAGAAAATGGACTTTGATTTATTAAAGTATGATAGGTTATGAAAAGGAAGGGTTGTAAAGAGATAGCTTCGAATTTGGGGGTATCAAAACCAAAGCAAAATATGATGAAAGTAAAAATAAAATAGATAAACCCCATAATTTATTGTACCATATCTGTTCACACTGA
The DNA here is from genome assembly GCF_053919585.1 of Euprymna scolopes. Taxonomy (NCBI): domain Eukaryota; kingdom Metazoa; phylum Mollusca; class Cephalopoda; order Sepiida; family Sepiolidae; genus Euprymna; species Euprymna scolopes. The sequence continues at coordinate 40,174,018 of NC_136516.1, read as the reverse complement.
ATCACTTATCACAATATTCTGTGGATCTATATTAAAAAACCTTGTTAAACTTTGTGACATATTTCTATTCTATGGAGGTCGAGCGAGAACGAACACCCCATAATTTTATTATACCATATTTCTGAAAACTGAAACATAATTATCAAAGTATACTTACGTAGAAAGATATGAAAAGTCTTTATTAAAGTTTGTGCCTATTTCCATTCTATGGAGGCCAGGCGCGAACGCAGGCCCAACAATTTTATTATATCATCCCTATTTTAAGTTAAAACATACTTATCAAAGTATTCTTATGTACATCTATATCAAAAACACTTGTAAACGTTTTGCTTTGTTTTTTAATTTTTTTATTTCCATACTTTGTAGACCAGGCGCGAACGCAGATCCCACAATTTTAATGAACCACCGTTCTGCCAGATCAAACATACCCATTCCTGTGTCTCGATACATCTTCTATCATTACACGTAATCAGGTTTTTAAAATAGTCAACCATATAGGAGCCCCTTCGTGACCAGACACACACACACACACACATACACATACACATACACACAGACATTCAGCTTTATATTATAGATTAGAGTGTAGAATAAGTACAAAATGCCAATACATCACGAACGAATAATGCAACAGACAAAACGTGTAAAGAAAGTTATGCTTAACTATGCAACAACCCTAAAATGTAAATTCACGCAATTAACCTGATCGTTTTCCTCGGTAATAAAGCACACATATTTCTGCGTAGCTTGTTATAATGGCATTTGTGTATTAATCTCTCTCTCTTTCTTTCTCTCTCTCTCTCTCTCTCTCTCTCTCTCTCTCTCTCTATATATATATATATATATATATATATATATATATATATATATATATATATATATATAACCAGGTTTATGGTTGAATTATTAGACACAGCTTATTCTTCAACGGGACGAACAGAAGGTCAAAAGAAGAGGAATACGTCGCCATGAAACAAACATTGTTCAGCGTGTTATCTGCAGGATTTTTTCTGGTATGTAAATTTTTTTCATAACTTCCCCTTTTCTTTTATTTTTCTCTTCCTTGTAATTTTTCCTTCTTGGTTTCTTTCTTTCTCTCTTTTCCTCATTTTTTCTCTTTTCTTATACTTATTGGCACATTGTAAAATTTAAGCTTAAGTAAACAATGAATATTCCCCATCTACCTATCTATCTATCTATCTATCCATCTACCTATCTATATATCTATATATCTATCCATCTACCTATCTATATATCTATTGATCTATCCATCTACCTATCTATTTATCTATCTATTTACCCATCTACCTATCTATATAGCTATCTATCTATCTATCCATCTACCTATCTATATGTCTATCTATCTATCCATCTACCTATCTATATATATATCCATCTACCTATCTATCTATCCATCTACCTATCTATCTACCTATCTATCTATCCATCTACCTATCTATCTATATATATCCATCTACCTATCTATCTATCTATCTACCTATATATCTATCTATCCATCTACCTATCTTACCTATCTATATATTTATTTATCTATCTATATATCTATCTATCTATCTATTTACCGATCTATATATATATATATATATATATCCCTCTATCTATCTATCTATCTATCTATCCCAGTAATTTGCTTGATCGTAGGGGGAGCGGCTTTGCAGAAACTCTCACCAGACTTCTCCACTCCCGCCTATCATGTGCTATTGTAATAATGCTGCTGTAATAATGTTCCCTTATGTTATCCTCCTATTTTTTCTTCTCTCCTCCACGCCTTCTTCCTTCTCTTATTGCCCCTTTTATTATTGTTTTAGTAAGTTCTGTTGATTTCCTTGCATGGCTATACCACTGTAATTTGTGCCGTTTTACAATGACTAAGAGATTTCCATAGCGCCCACAAGCTTGCTTTTTATTTCTCATTTTTAATGTTGTCTTTGTAGGAAATACCAAGTATTTTGCGGTAGAACCTAATCTCAACTGCATGTATCACTCAGGATTAAAGAAAGTGACAGATAATTCTGATCTTGGCTTGGATTGATTAGCAATGAGAATTCACACTAAGCAAAATAATCATGAGTCTTAGAGGATCTTAGATATAACTTTGAATTACAAAATCAAACATGAATGCCAAAGACAAAAACAATGTCCGGTATGTAAAAGTTGAAACGATTCTAGAGTCACAAAATTCTAGCATAGACTACGTGACAGTTTGTTTTTCAGTCTTTGCTGTTAGAGTCTAGGATTCACAAGCATACAGAAATATTAATGTTACTAATGAGTGCATGAGTTTGATCTTTAATTTGAGCATTGTTTGAATGTTCAAATGCGATTCTATCTAAAAGAATAAAAATATAATGCCTTTAAACTGTATTAAGTATAACGATGATGTACAATTGGCATTTTATTTCACTTAGGGGTCACCATTTAGCAAAACCCGTGTGATACTCTGTAACAGAGCGCGTATGAGCGCGTACGAAAATGTCAGCATCAGCATTAAGATAGATTTGCGAAGATATTAGCAGCAGTAGCTGAAAAAAGCCCGTATGCAAATTAGGAAGTGTGCGCGAGAATGCATGACAAGAAAAGAAATAAGGACATCATGTGGTCGGGAGAAGAACAATGGGTGTCGAGGAAAAATGGACGTGTAAAGTCGAAAGCGAGAAATTGCTGGCTAATGCCATCATAAGGTCGGAGAAGAAATAAAATGCTTACAGGGTGAGATAGACGTGTAGCGCCACAATGATTACAAGAGACATGTAAGCTGGCGTTGAGACGGTGGAGATTTGTTAATCTCATAGCAGACGAAAGGAACAGTTAGAAAAAAAACAAGAAGCAGGTATTGTTTGAAAAGTAAGAGCAATAAATGCCGTTTGCTAAAACTAGGTTTCAAATCCGGTTTGGAACTCTGTCAAGGCTCTCTGTTAAGCTGGTGTCGACACGGCAGGGTTTTGTTAATTTCATGGTGGTAGATGAAATGAACATTTAGAAAAAACAAAAAGCATTGTTTGGAAAGTAATGGTAATAAACGCCTTTTGCTAAAACAGAAAGAAAAGCCGAGTCGGATTTATTTATTGTTGTTTTTTCCTTTTCGATGGTGCCAGATGGCGTGGGGACCCGAAAAATGTTTGAACTGTAACGAACACGTTACAAATCTAGGATAAGGATCAATGTGTGTACGATAGATGACGAGACTGTGTAATAATGGAACTTGAGTATGGATTTGTATCAGATTAGACATCGAGATGCAATTCAAACGAACATTAAAACACAAATGGTTCTGATTGCTTACTCTCTTCTTTTCTCCGGTTCTTTTCGAAATGCTCTTTTCATCACTTTCAAAACTTTTAACATAAACGTGTTAAATCAAAGATTAAAGCTAACGGAAATATTTCCAAACCTCAAAAAGTAACACTTATATGCGAATGTAGTAAGGCAATGTGAAATTGGAAATTCCTATAGAACCTGATCAATAAAATCAATTTGTTAGGGTCTCCACCAGCCAACCGAAGGAAGGGCATCCTATTGCTTGCTCAACAAGTGCGAACTAAAACATGAACAAAGTTTTATGTATGATGATTGAGAAAAACGAAATGTTATAATAAAAAATTTCATTATTTTTTATTGAAATCCTTTGAGATGAGTAACTTGTGTATTTATTTATTTGCTTATTTATTTATTTGTTTGTTTATTTGCTTATTTATTTATTTATTTGTTTATTTATTTGTTCATTTATTTATTTGTTTATTCATTTATTTTTTTATTTATTTATTTGTTTATTTATTTGTTCATTTATTTATTTATTTATTTGTTTAATTATTTATTTGTTTATTCAATTATTTATTTATTTGTTTATTTATTTATTTGTTTATTCATTTATTTATTTATTTGTTTATTTATTTGTTTGTTTATTCATTTATTTGTTTATTTATTTGTTTGTTTATTTATTTGTTCATTTATTTATTTTTTTTATTTAGTTGTTTATTTATTTATTTGTTTATTCATTTATTTGTTTATTTATATGTTTATTTATTCATTTATTTGTTTATTTATTTATTTGTTTATTTATTTGTTCATTTATTTATTTGTTTGTTTATTTATTTATTTGTTTATTCATTTATTCATTCATTTTTATTTATTTATTTGTTAATTTTTTTATTTGTTTATTTATTTATTTGTTTGTTTATTCATTTATTTGTTTATTTATTTGTTCATTTATTGATTTATTTGTTTATTTAGTTGTTTATTTATTTATTTGTTTATTCACTTATTTGTTTATTTATTTATTTGTTTATTTATTTCTTCATTTATTTATTTGTTTATTCATTTATTTATTTGTTTATTTATTTGTTTGTTTATTCATTTATTTATTTATTTTCCAACCGCTTTCCTTATCTTCATAATTGCTGTTGTTTCACCACGTTTTTCATCTCAAAAGATTCTAATTAAAAAAATAATAATAATATATAATACCGACAATGGGAGACCAGAAAGGAACGTAAACGGATTTATAAGACAAAAAACTCCAACCTTGATCGTCTTTTGGGGCCCGCGGCGCAGCAGATGGAGATCTTGAAAATCTACGGTTCCATGTGAGCACTGATTGAAGATAGCGATTTCAATACTACCGAAATCAGGCTATAGGTTTAGTTTGCCAAAACATGGTGAGACAACAATAAAAGGAAGGCATTAATTAATAAGGATACAGTTAGGAGATCCAGCATTCCTATCCCTTTGTGGTTAATCATCTGAAGAAGGCCAGAGAATGAGTTGGTCGAAACGTGGTGAAACAGCAACAATGAAGATGAGGATAACAGTCCGCACATAAATAAATAAATACAAAAATTTTCTCATCTCACAATTTTATGTCTACATTTTTCATTTATAAAGAAATTCTAACCGCACTCATATTGACACACCAGTTCATGTTAGATCACCGAAGTTAAGCAACGTTCATCCTGGTGTATACTAAAATGGGTAACCATTTGGGAATTCCAAGTGTTGTTGCATGTGCTCTCTCGGCATTGTTTCCAGTCATCTAGCATCTATCCTTGCGCCACTGAACTCCAGCAGTGCTGATTCAGGAGAGGTATAGATGGCGATTGCGCAACCCTCATCTTATAATTACACACGCAGCTACCCTTACAGAGAGTATCCAGTGAAACATGCTCGCTCTTCCATATCCAAGAAGGCCAGACATAACAAATCCACCCAGAAACTTATGAGAATCCACTTTTTGACAGCACGGGCATGATCTAAATGCATTGGGTTCCCACTGGACAGACAGTCAACAAGGAATACTATATTGAGGTTTTAAGGGGGTTCAGGGAGAGACTCCGTTAGAAGAGGCTAGCACTCTGCAATTCGAGTAAGTGCTTTTTCTAACAGGACAATGCAACAGTCCAGAACTCCATCCTTGTTACAGATTATTTTACTAAGATGAGCATCAAGACAGTTCCTCGTCCTCCTTATAGTTCAGACCTTGCTCCCTGTGACTTTTTCTTATTCCCCAAGCTCAAGGAAAACCTTAGAAGCTGTTATTATCAGACAATTGAGGAAATGAAAGAGGCTGTTGCGAGGGTCATTGACATATTGACACAAGAGCCAAGGGGTCTTCCGGAAATTGTTAGAACGATACAACAAGTGCATTGCAGCCGGAGAAGATTACTTAGTAGGGGACTAGAGTTTCCTTAGTGTACTATCAATAAAAGTTCCCATACGAAGAAATGGCTGGAAACTTATTAAAGGCACCTCGTGTGTCAATAATTGAACACGTTCTCTTGTTTTTGTTTAGGAAAATTATGTCAGGTTTCGAATGTCTAAAAACTTTACTAGTTTGTATGTGAATGTCCCAGAGAAGTTTGTACATTGTCGCTTTTTTTTATAAAACTTTTGGTTTATGCTCATATCATATTATTATTATTGTTATTATTATTATTATTATTATTATTATTATTATCATTATTTTCAGTATAATTATTATATTATTATTATTATTATTGTAATTATTATTATGGTTATTATTATTATTATTATTATTATTATTATTATTATTATTATTATTATTATTATTATTATCATTATTTTCAGTATAATTATTATATTATTATTATTATTATTGTAATTATTATTATGGTTATTATTATTTTATTATTATTTATTTTTATTATTATTATTATTATTATTATATTACTATTTATTTTTATTATTATTTTATTATTATTATTATTTATTTTTATTATTATTATTATTTATTATTATTATTATTATTATTATTATTATTATTATTATTATTATTATTGTTATTTACAGGTAATTGTAACCAATGCCAGTGTATATCCAGGTAAATATCGCTTCTTCCACTATCCCCCCACTCTTCCTTCGCCAAATAAAAACCAAGAAATGTCCAATCCAAAACACTAGTTTCTGACTTAATAAAAATTACGAGATATAATACTCTCCTTTTATATAACGAGCTGTCTGACCTCGGCAAAAGCGGGAAATTTAAAATCTTAACTTTAAGACCCTGATTTTATGAACAGATGGATAAATAATAAAACAGATAAACATCATTCCTCTTCTCACAACACATAGGAATTTTTGGGGGTTTTTGTGTTTTTTTTTTGTTATTCTTTTATTGTATTTTCACCTCACACAAGGCATAGTGCCACTTTGATGTAGGCGGCTACTATCTCGGACATAATTGCAAGGACACCATGTACGGAGTTTAGCAGCGAGATGACAGTTCACATTACACTTGAACTTCTGCATGTCAGTACAGTCGGGGAAACAGAAACCCGGAAGTGAATTCCAAAGTCTAACAGTTCTGGGGAAGAAATTATTAGAGTAGAAGACTTTCAGGTATCTGTCGATCTTTACTGTGTAGGGGTGGGATTTTGTTGCTTGTCGGGTTTATTAGGGGTATTTACATCGAGAGGATACAAAAGCTATAGTTCGGCAGAGCATCCACCATTAAAATACTTGTAAAACAGGCAGAGGCATGCAACATTTCGTCGATGGGATAGAGGTTGAGGCCTAGCTGACAGTTCAGGATCAATTAGGTTAGCGACTCTCTTTTGAGTCCTGTCCAGGAGTGAAAAATAGTAGCAGGTGCACCAGCGCAAATGTGACAACAATAGCCCATACATGTGCGAATGATGGCCTTGTAGAGCTACGGGAGACTTTCAGGCGTACGTAACTTTCTGGCACGGTAGAGAGAGCCCACCTTCCTCGCAGCAGCTTTGGCAATGTCCTCGATGAATCTTTTCCAACTCATGTTTCATGTGAACGTTAAGCCAAGGAGTTTGAACAAAGTACTTTCAGGTAATGTATCATTAGCCATAGCTATTGGTGGTTGAGAAGGTTTCTTGTAATTATTAAAAGAAAGAAGCTTGCTCTTGGCAGCATGTAATGTTACCATCCATTTTTGTTCCCATTCTACTACAGATTGGAGGTCTTCCTTTAGGGTTTCCGCCATTGTTTTAGATATGTGTTCATTCGTTTTCTCCTCATGCCTGGTGTAGAGCGTGCTGTTATCAGCAAATACACCCATCTCAGAGACAATTTTATCAGGGAGGGCATTTATGAATATTAGAAATAATAAAGGTTTAAGGATCCACCCCTGAGGTACACCTGCAGTAGTTCCTGCCTTCATAAACGATCGAGTAAAGAAAATATTTCTCTCTTTTTTAACGCCAGACCCTTATTTTATAAACAACTATCCTGGGTGCCCGGCGTTGCCCGGGTGTTTGGAGGTGGGTTTTGAGTAAACAAAAAAAAATGGTAGTAGGAAGGCAGGCTCGAATCCATACGGAGAAGGAGGAAAGAATGTGAAAAAGTGACCTTTGCCGTTGCATCCATCGCCAGACTGGAAGTGGCGAAAGTTTAAATTAAGGCTAGTCAGGAAAGAGGGGATGACTTTCGAAAATATCGCCGAAAAAAAACGACTCATCCTTGTAGAAAAGTGCCCAGTTGAGGGTGATGAAATTAATGTTTTTAGCCAATTTTTCGGTATTTGTCGTCCAAAGGGTCGAGCTTCAAAACGATACCGAGCTCATGAAAATCCGTAGCCTCTGTCGAAAGTTTTAGGCAGACATACATACATACATACATACATACATTTAAACAAACGGGTGATATTTATATTATAGATGAAGTAGGGGAGACAATTCCTGCTTTTATACAACAGGCTGTCACAAATAAAAATTTAAATTTAAACACTTATTTTTAACTTTAAAAACAATCGAATAGGAAGGATAATTGTCTTTTTTATGCTACTCTGTATCTGAAAAATAAACAGAAAACTTTGAATCTAAACACTAGTTTCTGACTTTGAGTTTTTATACTACATACCCTTCCCGACAGAAAAAAAAACCCTCAAAAGATGTTCAATCTTATAAACAATTAACTAGGGGAGATAATACTCTTCTGCATACTACAGGTGGACCCCTCAACAAAAAGGAAACTTTCTACCTAATGTTAATCACTGATTTTATAAACAATCAAGAAAGGGAAATAACTCTCTTAAAAAAATATAACAGGACAAATTTTAATCTAAACGCTCGTCATTGACTTTATTAACAATTAAGTAAGGGAGATAATCTTCACTTTTTATTATACAACGTTCCCCACAAAACAGGAAAGTTTCAATCTAAACACTAGTTGCTAAGTGTATAAACAAGAAAATAATGGAGATAATCTTCACTTTTATTATGCGGCGTTCCCCATAAAACAGGACAATTTCAATCTAAATGCTAAATAAATAATACAGTAAACGAAATAATTCTTTATTTCCGTATATAGGCTATCCGAAAAAAACGCAGAAATATCAATATAAACGCTAGTAATTCTCTCTTTTATAATAAGAACGGATCTGAAAAAGAAAAAAAACTAATCTAAACGCTAGCCTTTGTCTTTATGAGAAATCGAGTTATAAAAATAATTATTTCCTTATTGGGATTAATTTTCCCTTGGAAAAAGTTAGAATGCGCTAACAAACCAAGTATCAGCTCTGAAACAGAAATACGGCGATGGTTGGTTTGCGAGAACCAACACGATAAGTGTTTATAATATTTGAAGCAATTTTACATTTAAAAAATGGATGATACCAGAAACAGTTAATTGTATAAAAGAGATTTGCGAAAAAAAGTGCTTTGGGGTGGAAAGTTCAAGTTACAGGTTGCACATGTGCATCCTTCAACTCTGTCTCTGTACTTGGTTACAATCCTAACAGAAATTCGGTGATAAATGATGGCTAACTTGTAACTGTCGTCTATGGCGTGTCACAAAATAATCTTTAATTTATGGCAGGAGGAAGTGCATTGTTTTTCTGTGACTATTATCTTGGGATAGTGTCAACGAGCTTCAGTAGTGTCTTGTTGCTAGAATCGAAAAAGGGCAGGTCACACTCATGCAAGAGTTTTATAAGTAATCTTGCCTGACTGCTAAAGTAGCAAGAACCGAAAATCCTGCCAGCCTAAAGGAACAAGGTAGTGGGGAGGGAAAGAGATAAAAATTAATGAGGCGGGAGGAAAGATACAAATTCTAATATCTTTAATATATCAGTATATCATATAAAAAAAAAGTATCACAATTAAACCCTGTTGTATTCTTGTGTGGCGTGAGGTGTGTTGTTATTGTAGTCTCGGTTATTTCAGAGGGACATACGAGGTTTATTTTAAATAGAGGTTTTATTAGATTCGGGACAGAATGACGACACTGCTAAAGACATCAAAAGCAGATATACATGAGAAAACATTCACTGTGCATGAGAGAGGAATAGGTAGACGACTTTGATTGATATTTATCTAGGTTCGTAACGGACATTTATTGTTAAGAGTGTAATTGCTGGAAATAAAAATGTAATTGCTCGTAGAAAAACATTGTTAGAATAGAAGATAAAGAAATTTTGGATGAGCTGTTAAATGTGATTTTTTTGGACAGCTACACAACAACATAAACGATTTCGATAACCCCTAGGGCAGTAAGGATTTTACGTCTGAGATCTCTCTTTTCTGTGGTTGAGAGTAAGCTACAAACGGTGAAATCGATTATGTTAAGATCCCTATCTCATGAATATATATATATATATTTATATATATATATATATATATATATATATATATATATATATATATATAGAGAGAGAGAGAGAGAGAGAGAGAGAGAAGAATAAGAACAAACGCAAGAACAATCAATACATCAGAAATTAAATGTTTACCCGGTATAATCATGGGTAAATTCAATGTAATATACATATTAATATTTATATATTACTGAATTAATCTAAACCAAATAAAAAAAGCTCAATACAGACTCAATAGAAAGTAGAGCTTATTATCAGAGAAAAGAAAAGAATTTAAAACTGTGAATTAAATTTTGCAATTAAATTTATTATTCGACAGCATACTCGCAAAAAATACATTTTCAAAGTTCTTATTCCGCGGAGTTTCAAAGATTGACACTCTTGCTCTTCTTCTCATCTGAGGACAGTAAGAAATTATATAAATATTATATATATACAACTCTATATCCCGTTATGCGTATATATATATATATATATATATATATATATATATATATATATATTGTGTGTGTATATATATATATATATATATATTGTGTGTGTATATATATATGTATTTATAGATAGATAGATAGATCGATACTAGCAGAAAGACACGACGTTTCCCGGGATTAAATATGGATTGATATATCTTCCAACCCCCACATACTTTTATTGTCATTAGAATCGGTGAAATCCTTCATTTTCTAATCATATCGATTGTCTTCTCTACTTGGGAACCCACTGAAGTACACTGGGAGAAAGTTTCACATGGTCTTCCACAATGTCTTAGTCAACAATACATGGTAGTCTAAATTGCAATTTAGAGAAACTACTAATTTCGATGGTTTTCATTCTTTCATTTCATACTACACTAAACAAACAGAACACACAATTTGCCACCAACTGGATAAAGGTGAGTGCACTTTGCATACTTAATGATTAAACACTTGGAAACGATTAACTAAAATAATTTATGGGTCTAACACGCTTGTAATTGGAATGTTGATGTATACCTGTGAGGAGTATTATCGTAAAGCAGCTTTACATAAGGAAACCACTCGCATAACTGACCCCAAACAATAACTAAGTACTCAAACCATATGGCTTTGGGAATAGAATACTTCACTAATATAGATAAATATATGCTATTATGTAGATGTTTGCATGTATATGGTCTGGAAACATATCTCTATAACGAAACATTTAAATTTATAAAATACATTTATACTCTAGTATTGAGGAAAAAATAAACAACCGAAATGAAAGAATGACAACCATGACAAATTAAGTTTATATATAGATATGAAAATCTCTGCCGTTGTAATTACTTCAGACACAGGGGTAGAGTGGAAAATATAACTCCCAGAATACCACTTTTATTTAAATCATATAAATAAGCCTGTATATATGTTCGGTAGCTGTTAATTTGATCATATGGGCATATCTCTTATGAATAAATAAATATATAAATAAATTGATAACAAAAAACGAATGAACGGATAAAAAAGCGATGAATAAAATACATAAATAGAGCTTATCAATAAAATAGATAGATCATGATGTCGACACCAAAAACAAAATCAACCATAAAAACCTAAGATAGGGAAGTAACGGCGATGAGGGTATAATATTACTTCAGATCAAGTGAAAAATTATGCCAATAAACAACCGCCAAGTTAAAATAATACCAATACATTCCCACTACTACAGTTCGACCACATGGGATCGTACTTACCCTTTCTTCTTTCTCCCACCACCCCTACTCATTTCCTTCACCATATCTCCCTCCAAAAACTCTTACCGCTCACATTCACAAAGTATACTCCCTACTCCTTTTTCCAGAACGTAAACCACACCCTAATATCTTATAAGAAACGAATATAATCTTGACTCTCGTTTAAATATCGCTCCTTTTTTTATTCTGATGAAGTGGTCTTTTTAACTGGGATTCCACTGAAACATGTATGCACATAATAATGTTCGTATAATAAACAGACTATATATATATATATATATATATATATATATATATATATATATATATATAACTTGACCTATTACCCTTTTTTAAAGATAGAATCACCCGATCGTCGAGGACAAGATTTAAGTAAGTGCGAACTGTCCACGACTTATAGATAGATAGATAGATAGATAGATAGATAGATAGATGTGTGTGTGTGTTTGTGTGTGTGTTGACTTGAACGAGATTTTAAAAGAACGTATCATTCTTTCTTTTCTTTTCTTTCAGTCTGCAGAAATAAAAAAATCGATGTCTATTTCCTCTTGGATGTTTCCTCAAGTATACGAAATGAAGAATTCGAAAAGCAGAAAATCATCATCAAAGACATTGTTAAACATTTTGATATCCAGGCCAGAAAGACGCGGGTCGGAATTTCATTATTTAGTCATAAATACAAAAATGTTGTGAATTTCGACACCGGTTCTTTCAAGTCGCCAACAGTTAAAGCGATTCAAAATATGAAGTACCTGGGAGGCATGACCATGATCGGCCAAGCCCTTTACAAAGTGAGGCATGAAATGTTCTCCCCTTTATTAATCCGCAAAGGAGCACAGAGGGTTCTGCTTGTTTTCACCGACGGTATGTCGCTTGATAACGAGCGCACATCGGTAGAGGCTAAGTTGATCCGTGATGCCGGCGTAAAGGTGTTTGTGATTGGAATTGGTGTTGACGTGAATCAGAAGAAAATGAACGACATAGCGAGCCAACCGTCCGATAAATTTGTCTGCATATTTACTTCTTTAGACGTTCTGCAGAAACACTCTAACAATTTAACCAAACAGGCTTGCACACTCAAGAAGCAACCCTTTAGCGGACGTCGCAAAGGTAAGTTTTAGGTCTTAACATATGTAAATTTTGAGTTCTGTACCATGCAAAAAAAAAGAAATGACTAAGTACGTCATTTGCACCTCCATTTAGCCACAAAAGTGCCCAAGGCCTTAACATATCTTAAATTGAGTTTAGAATTGTGCAAAACTGCTAAATTGACATAAAGTTAAATTTTTTACAAATATGGTAAAATAGTCCCAAACACTGGAGAGTTTTATTTGCCTATATACAACAATTTACCACATTCAAAGGCGGTAAACATCGAAATATATTATTGAATGCATTCATACATAATAAAAACATAATTTTATGTGTGTGTGTGTGTGTGTGTGTGTGTGTGTGTGTGTGTGTGTGTGTGTGTGTGTGTGTGTGTGTGTGTGTGTGTGTGTGTGGGTGTAATTTATCTACAGTGATTTAGGTTGACAAGAAGGTTCCTGCGGTTTTTAACTTTTAAATACAGATGAACATATCTCGGCTCAAACAAAAGTTTATTGATTGAAATAAGTACCATCATAATCAACACCCTTTTACCAACGCCAAGCATATGTATTTATGGTAGTAACGTAAAAAAAAAAAAAAAATCTTGCGTTCTGGTGGCAATGAAATCCTGAAATCGTTTTTAATATGGTTTAGGTTTTTAAGCATTTCTCACACAGAAAGTTAGCTAGAAGTTTGAAAAGTGGTAGTTAGTAGGGAAGAGGGCTGGAGAGTATGGCGAATGAAGCAGTGTTTCTTAGCCTAATTCGTTCAACTGCTGCACAGGTGTTGTTGTCGAAGTTTCTGATGTATTCCATCCATTTTTTAACAGTACTCCTTAAAAATTGTAATGGATGAGACTGGTCGCAGACCACCAAACAGTCAGCATTGCCTTCTTTTGGTGCAATTCTAGCTTCAGGAAGTGTCGTGGAGCTTCGTCGGCGACTGACCAGTGAGCTTAAAAGTAATACGGACATGAACGATGTAAAAAAAAAAATGCAGAAAGTATTAACAATTTTTTATTTGGATAATTTAAATGCGGAAAAAAAAACTGGGACACTGAAAACGTACACAGTAAAACAATACGTTCTCAACGGGTTTATGTTGATTTATTTATAAGAAAATTGTGACATTGTAGTTGTAATACAGAATAGTTGCAAAACATCAACGTCCTTCCCATGTTAAATAATAATTTCTAAATAATAACGTTAATATTTTAATGTGCAGGTCAAATTCTGCAAAAGTAGCGATTTATGTTTATTTGTTTACGCTGTTATGGGTTTATGTTTATGTACGCATACGCAACCGGAAGTCGTAAACTGGATGTTGGGTTATAATACCCGTTACAAGGTCATTTGAGTTTTATAATTATATAGATTTAATATAAAATATAATTTTTTTTTTACCATATATGGCATCACATACATCGCTATGGTATAATTATTACCATAAATCGGTATTTCTTTTTTAGTTTACCGACCCTTCGGCATTCACCTTTGAATTGTCGACTTTAATAGGGTTTATGGGGCGCTGATAACGAATATTGCGTTTATTTCTTGCGCAAACAAATAGTTATTCATATTTGAACACATTCAGTATCCAACGGAATCACTACAGTTTGGCAAGCAAGATGGCCGCCCGTGTATTTACTAAAAAACACCAAAAAGAGCCAAACGGACCAAAAATGACCCCAGGCCTCCTTTTACTTTCTCGTGATTGGACAAATAGTTATCTTTATGATAAAAAAAAAGACATTTATTATCATTTTTTGACACAAACCGATTTTTTCTTCTGACACCAAATCTGATAATCAAACCCGTCGCAAATTCACCGTTTGCATGGTATGAACTCCTGGACCCTAGGACTATTTGAAGAAATGTTAGTTTCAGTAAGGTGGGGATCACTTTTCTATGATAATTTAACCTAACATGAGCACCCGCACGTTGACCCCTCCCCCCAAAAAAACATTTTGTTTATATTGGGGCGGGAGGGATGTCGGTGGCAGCCGGGGGATGTTGGGCAGTTGTTGTAATTGTACTATTTAGAAATGTTTCCTGTGAAGGTGGGTTTTGCAATGAGCATAAATAAAAGTCAAGGTCAGACGTTTAAAACCATTGGCGTAGACCTGACATCAGACTGTTTCAGTCACGCTATGTTCTACGTCTCCATCAGGCCAAGGAGTTCAGAAAAACTCAACATTCTGGCTCCAAATCAAAGAAGAATGTCGTTTACGACGAGGCTCTTCGAGGAAAAGTTCTACAAAAGGATATGATGAAAAACTGATATGATCTGATTGTGGTATGTGTTCGGTATTCAATGTGTTAGATAAGATTTAAGCATCGAGTTGAAATTTACTTCCCTCTTACAACATCCACTTACTGGAAAGGTGCCAATAAATCGCGTACCTAAGTGTGCAGAAAAGTCCCGTGTGATGCGCGGGTATCTTTGCTAGTATATATATATATATATATATATATATATATATATATATATATATATATATATATATATATATATATATATTACAAAATAAATTCTTTGTATTTTCAGTAAGTACAACTGGGCCGTCAATAAGAACAACAAAAACAACAACCCAAATAAGGACAACTGAACGAGGTAAAATCAGCTAGTAAATTTTCTAAATGATCATTAGGGCTATGACAATAGAATATTCTTTTCATTGTTTTGACTCTCGCGTATATATCCGATACAGTTAGACACAGTTAACCCATCAAGAACCACATCACTCTATTTAAAAAAAAAAAACATATAAGATATTAACTGATATATACTCCAGAGTATGTTATGTTTAAATAAGGGAGTAGTCACCAACAATATGTATTTTTTAACATTATTTTATTATTCCGTGTCTTGGTTTTTCATTGAGAATTATGTTTGGATCATTGTAATAATGTTTTTAAGTCATTGAAAATATGTATATATATATATATATATATATATATATATATATATATATATATATATATATATATATATATATATATATATATATATATGCATGTATATATACGCATGTATATATATATATATATTCCAGGTGGAGAGATATTCAAGATAGTGTTCGAGGTTATTTTTTCACCTAAACTCCAGTTTGGCTTTTATTTGTTTGTTTGTTTTTATTATCGAAATGAAAAGAAAAACCTTCATTTGTTTTCGGGGTGTTTTCTTTTTTGCTTGTTTTGGGGTTTATTTTTACTTTTTATTTTGGTTTTGTTTTTTTGTTTTTTATACTTACAATGACAAATGACATAATTGCAACCAAGTATTGCAGTAATTAATGAAAGAAATTATAAATGATAAATGCACGGAAGACGTTTCGTTTCATTTCCTTAAGGTAGAATTCCATGTTTTCGTTCTTAAATTAATTTCTACTTCTTAATAAAATATTGAGACGAACTATTTTTAGTCGCTGAGGACGCTAAGTTACTAGTTAACATTACCACAGCTTCAACGGCTAAATGGATGTTTTTTTTTTTTTTTTTTTTTTCTCGCCTGTGGGAAGCAGCAACAACAACAATTGTACTATACTTTTTGGGGAGATGAGGGGCACGCTTCCAGCGGGCAACGCCGGTTAGCGGACACTGCTAGTTTTAAATAAATAGAAAAGTGCTTTTAATATGAATATCAATACAAAAAAATTATGGGAGTATAGATATGTATAAGAAAATTTTAATATTTTCTTTGGATTTTACAGTGAGTACAAAGTTGTCAACATCACCACCACATCTTCCACGAAGAACAACGAGTACACCAACAACTAATCTGGCTACATCTACCATGATCCCAATAACATTGTCAATAACTGATCTGTTGAAACAAGGTAAAACCCTCGTTTAACGTTTCTCAATTATAAATGTGCCTAGTGTTTGTCTGTCTGTTCTGTTATTTTAATTCATCGTTTACTCATTTTCACCTCAAACAAGGAATATTGCCGCTTGGACGTAACGGGCAACTAAGTGGGACCACGCTTCTGTTCTTACATTTGACATTATATATATATATATATATATATATATATATATATATATATATATATATATATATATATAAGGTGACGCTTCTGTTTCAAGTATAATTGGATATTGTACTTTTTTCTTTTTTTTACATGGGGATCACCACTTATCAAGGCCCGTAAGCAACTCGGGGATAAGGGTTATTTTGTGTACAATAATCAATAGGATAATATCGTAGTAATAGTTGGTATTGGAGATTTGATAAAGTGTCTTACTTAAGAGAACGATTAATCAGGAATTTGTTTATGTTGGACTTGAAGACGTCCAAGTTGTGGTCAGGTGGGAAACAGGCAAACGGAAGAGAATTCCACAGGCGTGCACTTCTCAGAAAAAGCTATGTTCATGGAATCTACGTTTTGATTTAGGCACAGATAAAGAGTGGGGAAAATTACTGACAGTGGTTTTAGCTAGACGGGTGTTTATCATAAAGGATTGGCGAGAGGAACCAGAGATTGGAGCTTGGACGAGCACTTGCCATGGAAATAACGATAAAACAAAGACAGGCTCGCAATGTCTCTTCTGTGGGAGAGAGGTTGCAGGGAAGAGAAGAGAGCATCCCCCACTAAGCCACGAAGTTTATTTTGTACTTTGTCAAGGCAGGATAGGCTGTTTTTTGAAGCTCCAGCCCAGATGTGGCAGCAGTACTCCATCTTTGGACGTACTTGGCTTTTATATAGATAGAGAATTGCATCAGTAGTGAGATATCTTCTGAAGCGGTAGAAGGATCCTACCATTTTCCCAGCGGATATTGTACTTAATTTTTGCATTTTAAGCTTAATTCAAATCATTATATAAAATTTTAATTGTATAAAATCAAGAAGGCATGTGAACCTTCCTCTCAGTACACAGCGGTGAGTTTCTGACTAGAGCAGATAACCAATTGATTTGATTGACGAATGACGAATTCCAGCGATTTCGATGACAGTAAAAGTATTAGAAGTTAATTTGTTAATCCTCTTTAAATCCTGAGCAACGTCGGGTCACCCTGCTAGTATATATATATAAAGTGATGTGTGTGTGTGTTTTTTTTCTACAAATGATTTCTTTGTATTTTACAGTGAATACAATGCATCCGCCAATACTAACAGTTCCAACAAAGAACAAATCAACAACAATTACGCCAACAATACCATACAGGATCCCAATACACAGGCCAACATCTGGTAATTTGAAACCCAAAGATTATGGCCGAACGCAAATTGGTAAGAGCCGCCTCTTACGTTTTTAACGATTTTTTTAGAATGACTTTTAACTTTATCAGTTACACGTGTTTCATTTTTTTATAAGAAATATGGTCAATTCAATGATTATACAACTCATTTGATACAAATAGAAACGTATAGAATGCTTCAGATTGCTTTTGGACCATCTTGCATGAATCGAGCATCATTTTTTGTGTGGCATAAGAGATTCAAGGAATCTCTGAGGATAATAAGAGGTGTGGGAGGAGTAAGGAAGTCAGAAAACCAAAGTTGATTGATCAAATAAAGAATTTCAAGGATCAGGACCGTCGTGTGTCAGTGTGGAAACTGTACACACAATCATTCGTGAGGAACTGAATATGCGGAAGATTTGCGCGAAGTTTGTTCCATCGTACAAACTATTTGACAAGATTAATATCAAGACAGTTCCTCATCCTCTCTATTGTCCACACCTTGCTCCATGTGACTTTTAGTTATTCCCTAAACTCACGGAAAACCTTAGAAACTGTCGTTATAGGACGATTGAGGAGATGGAAGAGACTGTGACGGGGGTTATTGAGACGCTCACACAAGAGTGCTTTCAGGAGACCTTCCAGAAGTTGTTGGAACGGTATATACTCTTATTTTTTGTGTAAAAATCTAAATTCTTAGAAGGTAAATTTATGAATGTACATACGGTATTTACGGAACAATGCTTAATATGCGATTAGATCTTAGTACTAGTAGTAGTATGGAAATATATTGCTATGACGTCAGAGGTGTGTTTTCCAAACATGACCAATTCACGTGGCTATGCACACGTTTTTCCAAACACGCATTTGACAACAAAGGAATTCTTAACAAACCTATTTTTTAACCTAACCTATTTTTTTTTACAATATATTTTTAACTTGTATTGTTCATTACTCAACTGTCTTTTTGACATTCACATTCACAACAGAATGTGACAATCAATTCTTTTTACGATATAAACAGGGAAGAGAAGAGAGCATCCCCCACTAAGCCACGAAGTTTATTTTGTACTTTGTCAAGGCAGGATAGGCTGTTTTTTGAAGCTCCAGCCCAGATGTGGCAGCAGTACTCCATCTTTGGACGTACTTGGCTTTTATATAGATAGAGAATTGCATCAGTAGTGAGATATCTTCTGAAGCGGTAGAAGGATCCTACCATTTTCCCAGCGGATATTGTACTTAATTTTTGCATTTTAAGCTTAATTCAAATCATTATATAAAATTTTAATTGTATAAAATCAAGAAGGCATGTGAACCTTCCTCTCAGTACACAGCGGTGAGTTTCTGACTAGAGCAGATAACCAATTGATTTGATTGACGAATGACGAATTCCAGCGATTTCGATGACAGTAAAAGTATTAGAAGTTAATTTGTTAATCCTCTTTAAATCCTGAGCAACGTCGGGTCACCCTGCTAGTATATATATATAAAGTGATGTGTGTGTGTTTTTTTTCTACAAATGATGTCTTTGTATTTTACAGTATATACAATGCATCCGCCAATACTAACAGTTCCAACAAAGAACAAATCAACAACAATTACGCCAACAATACCATACAGGATCCCAATACACAGGCCAACATCTGGTAATTTGAAACCCAAAGATTATGGCCGAACGCAAATTGGTAAGAGCCGCCTCTTACGTTTTTAACGATTTTTTTAGAATGACTTTTAACTTTATCAGTTACACGTGTTTCATTTTTTTATAAGAAATATGGTCAATTCAATGATTATACAACTCATTTGATACAAATAGAAACGTATAGAATGCTTCAGATTGCTTTTGGACCATCTTGCATGAATCGAGCATCATTTTTTGTGTGGCATAAGAGATTCAAGGAATCTCTGAGGATAATAAGAGGTGTGGGAGGAGTAAGGAAGTCAGAAAACCAAAGTTGATTGATCAAATAAAGAATTTCAAGGATCAGGACCGTCGTGTGTCAGTGTGGAAACTGTACACACAATCATTCGTGAGGAACTGAATATGCGGAAGATTTGCGCGAAGTTTGTTCCATCGTACAAACTATTTGACAAGATTAATATCAAGACAGTTCCTCATCCTCTCTATTGTCCACACCTTGCTCCATGTGACTTTTAGTTATTCCCTAAACTCACGGAAAACCTTAGAAACTGTCGTTATAGGACGATTGAGGAGATGGAAGAGACTGTGACGGGGGTTATTGAGACGCTCACACAAGAGTGCTTTCAGGAGACCTTCCAGAAGTTGTTGGAACGGTATATACTCTTATTTTTTGTGTAAAAATCTAAATTCTTAGAAGGTAAATTTATGAATGTACATACGGTATTTACGGAACAATGCTTAATATGCGATTAGATCTTAGTACTAGTAGTAGTATGGAAATATATTGCTATGACGTCAGAGGTGTGTTTTCCAAACATGACCAATTCACGTGGCTATGCACACGTTTTTTCCAAACACGCATTTGACAACAAAGGAATTCTTAACAAACCTATTTTTTAACCTAACCTATTTTTTTTTACAATATATTTTTAACTTGTATTGTTCATTACTCAACTGTCTTTTTGACATTCACATTCATAACAGAATGTGACAATCAATTCTTTTTACGATATAAACAGGGAAGAGAAGAGAGCATCCCCCACTAAGCCACGAAGTTTATTTTGTACTTTGTCAAGGCAGGATAGGCTGTTTTTTGAAGCTCCAGCCCAGATGTGGCAGCAGTACTCCATCTTTGGACGTACTTGGCTTTTATATAGATAGAGAATTGCATCAGTAGTGAGATATCTTCTGAAGCGGTAGAAGGATCCTACCATTTTCCCAGCGGATATTGTACTTAATTTTTGCATTTTAAGCTTAATTCAAATCATTATATAAAATTTTAATTGTATAAAATCAAGAAGGCATGTGAACCTTCCTCTCAGTACACAGCGGTGAGTTTCTGACTAGAGCAGATAACCAATTGATTTGATTGACGAATGACGAATTCCAGCGATTTCGATGACAGTAAAAGTATTAGAAGTTAATTTGTTAATCCTCTTTAAATCCTGAGCAACGTCGGGTCACCCTGCTAGTATATATATATAAAGTGATGTGTGTGTGTTTTTTTTCTACAAATGATTTCTTTGTATTTTACAGTATATACAATGCATCCGCCAATACTAACAGTTCCAACAAAGAACAAATCAACAACAATTACGCCAACAATACCATACAGGATCCCAATACACAGGCCAACATCTGGTAATTTGAAACCCAAAGATTATGGCCGAACGCAAATTGGTAAGAGCCGCCTCTTACGTTTTTAACGATTTTTTTAGAATGACTTTTAACTTTATCAGTTACACGTGTTTCATTTTTTTATAAGAAATATGGTCAATTCAATGATTATACAACTCATTTGATACAAATAGAAACGTATAGAATGCTTCAGATTGCTTTTGGACCATCTTGCATGAATCGAGCATCATTTTTTGTGTGGCATAAGAGATTCAAGGAATCTCTGAGGATAATAAGAGGTGTGGGAGGAGTAAGGAAGTCAGAAAACCAAAGTTGATTGATCAAATAAAGAATTTCAAGGATCAGGACCGTCGTGTGTCAGTGTGGAAACTGTACACACAATCATTCGTGAGGAACTGAATATGCGGAAGATTTGCGCGAAGTTTGTTCCATCGTACAAACTATTTGACAAGATTAATATCAAGACAGTTCCTCATCCTCTCTATTGTCCACACCTTGCTCCATGTGACTTTTAGTTATTCCCTAAACTCACGGAAAACCTTAGAAACTGTCGTTATAGGACGATTGAGGAGATGGAAGAGACTGTGACGGGGGTTATTGAGACGCTCACACAAGAGTGCTTTCAGGAGACCTTCCAGAAGTTGTTGGAACGGTATATACTCTTATTTTTTGTGTAAAAATCTAAATTCTTAGAAGGTAAATTTATGAATGTACATACGGTATTTACGGAACAATGCTTAATATGCGATTAGATCTTAGTACTAGTAGTAGTATGGAAATCTATTGCTATGACGTCAGAGGTGTGTTTTCCAAACATGACCAATTCACGTGGCTATGCACACGTTTTTCCAAACACGCATTTGACAACAAAGGAATTCTTAACAAACCTATTTTTTAACCTAACCTATTTTTTTTACAATATATTTTTAACTTGTATTGTTCATTACTCAACTGTATTTTTAACATTCACATTCACAACAGAATGTGACAATCAATTCTTTTTACGATATAAACAATATCTAACTAATTCTAATAGAATTTTACAATAGTTTAATTCTAACATTCCGATTTCTAACATTCTATTTTTTTACCCTTGCTTACAAGGTTCGAGTCTCGGCTTATCTTAATCTCATTTTAAACTATCTGATGTTCTTATTCACATGGAAAGGGGATAGCCCTTTTCCTGTAGCATATATATATATATATATATATATATATATATATATATATATATATATATATATATATTTATATATATACTTGTTTATTGTTATATAAACATGTTTACGTCCCGCTGCTACAAGCAGCCATTTGTTTCAATCAAACAACAGATATCATCAGGCAGCGACTTGACTATTCAAATGTTCAATGAATAAACTCATTATAACATCTATAATGATAATAATGAAAAATAAATAATAAACGATTATTCATTGAAATAAATAATAAACGATTATTCATTGAACATTTGAATAGTCAAGTCGCTGCCTGATGATATCTGTTGTTTGATTGAAACATGGCTGTTTGTAGCAGCGGGATGTAAACATGTATATATAACAATAAACAAGTATTATCAGCTCTTTTTATTGAGCACTATCTAACAACCTCGTTGAATTCACTAGTCTATTACCTTTGAATAACAAAAACCCGAGTATGTATATATATATATATATATATATATATATATATATATATATATATATATATATATATATATTACAAAATAAATTCTTTGTATTTTCAGTAAGTACAACTGGGCCGTCAATAAGAACAACAAAAACAACAACCCAAAAAAGGACAACTGAACGAGGTAAAATCAGCTAGTAAATTTTCTAAATGATCATTAGGGCTATGACAATAGAATATTCTTTTCATTGTTTTGACTCTCGCGTATATATCCGATACAGTTAGACACAGTTAACCCATCGAGAACCACATCACTCTATTTAAAAAAAAAAACATATAAGATATTAACTGATATATACTCCAGAGTCAACATAATGAAAAGAATATTCTTTTGTCATAGATCTAATGATCATTCTTCTATTTGAATTTGTTCTATTCCAGAATGATCCGTGTCTTGACGATTCCCGGGATGAAATCTACTTATTATTACATCATTATTTGCATAAAAGAAGGAAAATTTAATGATAGTTTATAAATACACAAACACACACGCACGCACATTTAACTTTATATAAAGAAAATGAAAAAAGAAAAATCCAAACTTTATACAAACGTTAGCAGTAAAATCCTTAAAAGGAAAAAAAAAAGTAAATATTTTTACTACGACTGAAAACACAAATAGATTATTTCTTAATTAATTTTAGAAATCATAGCATTTCTTTCAAAGGATTTTCAAGTTAAGCCCGTTTGCAGCGGCTCCTGCATTGATAGAGTTCAAAATAGACTTCGTAGCCTCGTAGGAGATGTCCTTTTCTCTTCCTTGCAACCTCTATCTCACAGAAGAGATGTTGCGAGTTTGTTTCTGATGTATCGTTATTTTCATGGAAGGTGTTCGACTGAGTTTCAATCTATGGTCCCCCCTCGCCAAACTTTCACAAGAAACACTCGTCTAGCAGTAAACACTATCAATAATTCCTCCCACTCTTTATCTGTGCCTAAACCTAAACGTAGAATTCATGAACAAAGCTTCTTTCTTAGAACTGCACGCCTGTGGAATTGTCTTCCGTTTTCCTGCTTTCCGGCTGACTACAATATGGTTGTGTTCAAGTCTAACGTAAATAAGTTCTTGATGAGCCGTTCTATATAAGTTATCAAATTTACCAAATTTTCATTACTAATGATTACTATATTGTCCAATGTCTACTGTACACTCTTTAACCCTTATCCTTGAGTGGCCTCTTGGCCTTGATAAGTGGTGATGCTTATGTAAAAAAAAATACACATGTTCATAATTAGTTTCTAAATAAAAATTGGTACTTGTACAATTAAATCAAGACATTCAAAAATAAAAATATCGAAAAAAGGTTATATTGTACGTATCTGTTATGGAACAAAGTCCTCCGAAAACAAATTTCACTTAATTTCATCAAGTGTTTTTTTTTGTTTTGTTTGTTTGTTTGTTTTTGTTTTTTTTTTGTTTTTTTTTGACAGCGAAAAAAAAAACAATTTGTTATGATACTGACCAAAAGGTTCGATTTTTAGGGGAAAAAAAAAGCTAGTAATGAAGAAAGTGTCGGCGATTTACATTTGGTTATCTCCCCGTGACGCGTGCAAAAATTCCATAATGGCTGATTTCAACGCGCTCTCATAAAAACGTGTTTTTCTGCTGCAAAAAAAAACTACTCAATCAAATTAAATGAATTTTTTTCTTCGAAGATCTTCAGTCCAAAACGGATACGTACAATATAACTTTTTCCGGTATTTTCATTTTTAATGTCTTGATTAAACTGTACAAGTGTTCCATATATGTTTGGCTTGTGATCTTCTAGGGTATATAAAATAGACAGTTATTTCGTTTTAAAATGGATATGAGACACTTTTGTTTATAATAAAGACTTTGTTTATTCACTATATACATTTCAACAAATGACGGTGGTGGAGTTTAGTGGCAGAATGTGGGTCGCAGAATTCTGTGTCAATTTGTGTCTCGCTTCTGTCTGTCTCGCTTTTTTTCTCTCGCCTCTTTTTATTGGTATCACTTCGACCTATTAACCTTTTTCTCGCAAGCTTGTTTATTGCACTTTTGCTGGTTTGGGTCTGATCCATTACCGATTGACGTCATGTATATAGGTCGTTCTAAATCCCGGGATTTCTCATTGTTTCTTTTTGTTTGCCTGGATATAGCTTTGGTCACCTTTCCTGGGACCGAGTCATTGTTCCTTCGATCGCCCGGGATTTCCATTGTTTCCTTCCTACTTGCCTGGGTGCAGCCTAGGTGATCTTTACTGGGATTGACCTATTGTTCTTTCCTTCGATCGCTCGGGATTTCCATTAACACAAGTATCAAAAATGTTATTATGTACGGAGTGGGAAATAGACAACATTATGCAAAATATAAAATATAAATAAAAACTGATTTAAAAAGTATATATCAAGAAATATTTTTAAAGTATAAGATCCAACAATAAAATATATTTACAATGAAGGAATTGAGCATACGTGAATAGGTGGATGAAAAATTGAGAACGACGTGTATAAGTAAATAATAGGAAAATTATAAGGACCATTAAGAAATAATAATTAAGGTTTTGAGCAATGGCAATTAAAGGGTGGCTCCACACTCCCCAAAGCCCGCAAGCTGAGGATTCACCACTGGATATAGTTTAAGGTCATATCCAGGACCTATAATGGTTTAAGGAACTCTAGTTATATATATATGAATATATATATATATATATATATATATATATATATATATTAACCGCAACTTTATAACATATAAAAAAAATCGATAGAAAATTAAGTCTATAATAATATATACGCCATCTACAAAAATTAAAATATCGTATTTAAGCGTACTTTATGGCGGGGCTACGTCGGGCGTTCGTGCTAGCTTAGATAAATATATTTGCAGTTTTAACCAAAAGCTACAATAATATCAGAGCGTTTCCATTTACGCTTAATATCAACAGAATTCCAACATTAATATATTACATATGAATGAGTACT